>NC_024320.1:6331143-6336668 GCF_000523025.1 Cynoglossus semilaevis
TCCCCCCCCCCCCCCCCCCCCCCCCTGCTGGCTTGTCATCTGCGATGGCATGGCAGGGCGAGAGCTCTCCAAGCTGCCTGCAGCTTCTCATGCATTCTTCTCGTCTGTCACAGGGCGAAATTGGCGTCATTCAACCCAATTAGTCAAATCCATTCTGATGTTAAGGAAAATGAAACAAACAAGTTGCAATTTTCTTTCCACCCTGTCTGTCATTTGCCAATTTTACTGGAAGTAGGAGAATGGCACCAATTAATGACCAAGGGCCAGAGGCGGCACGAGTACTGGCGGAACAACTGTGTGTCGGAGCGTCTGGTGGCGTCATGGGCGATCCTCGTCTCCACCGTCAATAAAGCAAATGAAACGAGACAAAGAGAGAGCTCATCCCCGACCGCCGATTAAAGGCCTGAGAGATCCTGAGGCGTGCCTGTGTCCAGGTCTGGGCCCAGCGTGGTGGGGCCTTCACAAAGCTCCTGTAATGTAATTTTGTACATCAGTACATCAGTGTCCCTGGGGTCATTTTAACTCTCATTTACTTTGTACTTTGAAGAGGCGGGCTACAAAATCTACACTTTCCTTTGGGGTGTTAATTAAGGGGAGCATCCAAAATTAATCAGAGAATTCACTAGGGCGAAGGACGATGTGTCTGAAAGCCCAGAAACAAAGTCCGTGAAACACCCATTGAGAAAGAAGCCCTCGGCTATTTGGAGGCAGAAAAACAAGTTCACAGACGGTGATCTGACACAAAAATTCATGTAAGTATAAAACTGTACACTCATTTTCCCTGTCAGCTTGTCACATTTAATTATAAAGGTTCATTCGCTTATCTGGCCAAAAGAGATGGCACACACTCACAGTCATTTGAAAACTATCATATGGTCAGTGTAGGCCAACGTACGTGCGGGCTAACCACAGAGCAGCGAACAAAAAGGCCAGTTCCACATCACAGCCGTTATTCTGTAGTGACTTCAAACTTTTTGGATCAAAGTTTAAAGTAAACAAGGTCCACCTGTTTCATTTTTGGATTAGAACCGGCAACCGTTTTTCTTTTCTATACAGTCTGCGTGTGTGTGTGTGTGTGTGTTTTACACTGACACACATCTCTCCGTTTTAGTCTTACAATTTATCTGTTGGCCGTTTTTGGCCAGGTTCTCTAATTAGCACAGTGCCTGAAGGCCTTTGGTGACCTTTCCATATGTAAATCCACGGATGCCTTCCTCCATCCATCCACCTCCTCTCGCCGTGCCTGACTTCCAGTGATGAGATGAGCGCCGTCAGAGCTTGCGTGTGGAAGTACGACACAACTCAGGGCGTGTTTAGCCGCGGCGTGGAGGTATCATTCATCACACAGACTGACAGCTGCCAGGTGTGACACACTCTCTCCTGTCACTCCCCCTCTCCTCAGCTCATCACTGCTGCCGGTCTTCAGTGTAGCTAACCCTGCTCATGGAGAGCACTAACTGCACAGTGCTCTCACTTTGACAACGAGGGTTTCTCCATAGCTCTGAAGTTGTTCTTTGTTTTTTTTTAAACGGAAATGGATCACACCTCATGAAGGTGTTTTTGGAAGTTCTTCACTGTTGTTAGGGACTGAGTTAATGTCCTGGAGAAGAGGTCACTGCAGGGTCAAACTAGATGTTTGAAACCCTGAGCCCACTTATTATAGTATGTTCTGAACTCAGATATCGGTGACCTCTGACCTGTGCTGTTGGTAATTATTGAAGTGATGTGTGGGAAAGCAGTGCATGGACTCTAGAGTATCTAAAAGACCCCCCCCATCCCCCTCCTCTGATACCACTCCACGGAGCCAACATGATGCTGCAACTAAATAAAGCTTCAAAATATGCAAACTAGTTTCACTCAGGTATTTCATTTATAGATAAATACTGTCTACAAATGGCAGGTCTTTACCTTCATGTTCCACTCAGAGGTGTATTTACAGATGGCTGGTGGTCCCTGGAGTCCCCCCCTTCACCCCCCCTCAGCAGTATTTAATACCTCTCAAGAGCATAATTGCTTATCAGAGAGACTGCAATGCTCTGTTCGGTGTGCAAAGGGCTTCTTCAGGGAGAAGGGACGGGGACAGTAACCCTACACCTGCAGTATAATGTGTCATATTTGTCTGCTAGTTGGAGTGGATAGTTTAACAGGGGACTGGTGTCTCTTTACCCGGCTCTTTTTGTGTGAGAGAACAGGCTGAACCAAACGTTTGGTGCACCTAAAGCCACTTAATAAGTTCACACTGTGATTTCGATCTGGCATGGTGACCTCTAAAGACACACACACACACACACACACACACACACAGAACCGCACCAAGAATGGGTGGCAGGGATTGGACATCCACATTATATTCCCCTCTGCTCCTGAAGCTAGCACCTGCTCAGCCACCGACCACCACCGCTGCTACCCCCCCCAGCCCCTGGAGTGGTGTGCCTGACCACGGCCATGCTGCATACCACTGTGACACTGATGCGAGGTGACTGAACGGGCCTGTTCACACGGCCCCTCCAGTGGCACTGTGGCCACCGCCCAGATAGACAGCTGGAGGAGACAGGAGCGGAGCTGGAGAACACGGGGCAAGCACACAACAAGTGGATTCAGCTTTGACAGGTTGAGCAGAGCAGCTGAATCACAGTAATAGCAACCAAAGAAGTGGCTCGTAATAATTGTTCATATTGACTCCACGTCTGAAGAAAAAGATCTAAAACTACAAATTAAGCGCAGATTAGCGATAGCTTGGTAACGGTGCAGTGGAGACATCGGTTTAAATCGGTCGGACTTTGTGGAACAGCGTGGTTACTGGCTCTAATTGTTTACTGAATATCATATAATACAAAATTCTGTTGCAGATTGATACATTTTTAGGGTTAAGTCCTGTGAAAATGGTGTCTTTTAAAGCCTCTAAAACAAAAAACATTTTAATCTTCTAAAGATATAGATGAACGATTTATTGACTCATTACAATATTTGGTAGTATTTGGTAAAAACTATATTGTTTTCTGTTGCTATTGTTTTCTTATTGAAAAGAAAATCTGAAAAAATGAGAACATGCTTTGTCTGAGTGCAGCTGATTTATTTCTAAGTTGTTTCAAACATTTCTCTTTATTTTCTGATTTGTGTGACATTTATATAATTTATATACACAGCAAACAGTATGAATATATCACAATGTGCATTTTAATTAAATGCAGATCTGCTACCTGATCTGCCATTTGTCTTTTCACTGCTTCTCAGATGCAAAGACAAGTGCCTGTGTAATAAGGAAAGTGCTAATTGAAAGACAAATCCTGAGATCGGTGCACATGTGCTGGCAAAACCATTCACACTCAACCCCTTCTAAAGTCTCTCTCTCTCTCTCTCTCACACACACACACACACACCCAATCTTATTAGGTGCCGTCCTCATGTGGGCTCACCATTTGTCAGTGAGCCGTTCTTTATTCTAAAGGAGGAAGACAAAAAAAAGGCCTGAAATAATTTGTTTAATTCGGAGCAGCTTCCAACTCAGCAGGTGAGATGTAGGGGTCACAGTTGATGACATGTGTACCCCCCCCACCCCCACCCCTTTTTATTCGGCTGCCTCCCCCGTTCTCTGTTCCTCTGTTCCTCGACTCCATTGCAGCAAACTCCTAATTATTTCTGGTTTTAATCTTTGGATTACTGAACATGATTTATTGTAATATATTGTGATAAGGGGCGGGGCACCCCTGCTGACCACGGCTGTCTGTCAGAATGGATGGGTTTTTCCTCCGATGATCCGTGTGGCAGCGTTTGGTCACAGTGAGTGAGTGAGTGAGTCCGTGTATGGACACGTACGCTGCACCTGCAGACATCAGAAGGACCATGGGTCAGAGAGTGAAACCAACTGGTGCTAGTGTTTCCCTGGGACAACAATATGGCAGGTAGCCGCAAATAAAACAAAGATTATTTAGAGACAAAGATATTTGTCACATCAAATAAAAATTAAAATAAAGAACATTTTAATACACATAACCCTTTACCATTTTGAGTTTTAATACTCTTCATCTGTCAAAAAAATTAAATATTAATTAGTATTCTCATGCTATAAAATCATAGCATATGGCTCCAAAAACTCTGAAATAGAGAAACATAAATCCACTCTGAACATAATTTGCAGCCATATTCTGGGGCATATTCATGGACACAGGGTTAGGATGGATTTGATTGTTGGTCATATTCTATCTTGTAGGGCTCCATATAGGCCCTTTGTTGGCCCATGTCAATGAATTTATAACTTCCTTTAATGTTAGTTACAACAAACCACAGAGATTATAGCACGTGTACGTTAGATTGGTCCAAATACTGTAGAAACGAGGCTGAAAATGAGTCCAGCCCAACTGTGTGGCCCATGTAGACACACCAACAATAACAGAAATCCATACTTTTGTCATTTCTGCAAAAATAAAACCAGTTCATCATGTGGCTGAAAAACTTAATGTCTATCTCCATGGCAACCGATGCTCACTTTCCCTTTTATCATTGGCGTGCAGAATAACAAACATCCATTTAACCTTAGATAATCTGAGACAATGTTTTGGACCCAGAGAATGTTGGTGTTGTGGTGAACCGTGGTGGCAGCCATCGCTGCTCTCTCTCTGCTGTTTGCTACATGTTTTCGTCAGTAGCCAATCACCTACTGTTTACTTTGGCCTCCTGGTCTGTGGCCTTACATTACAATGTGTAGATTTAGATGTTGGGAAACTCAAGTCATCAGGCTGCTCAGCTGGATGAGGTCTTTTCTTGCCCCCCCCCCCCGACCGCCCCCTCTCTCCGGCCTTCTGTCTGTCACACTGTTGTCCAAAACCAGATGGTAGGCGTTCAGCGCGAAGACACAGGAACACAGGCTAATACCTGATTACAATTCACCAGTACAATTCAAATATCATCCACAGGCTTAAACATAATACCTGTGTAGCAAAATCATTTATTTTTTCACTTGTTTCCTTTATCCTTGTGTTAGCGACAGGGGAGGCAGAAAAGCTCCTTCTCCAAGAGATAGAATCAGAGATAAGCCTGGTTTAGAATTCTCTGCCCTCGACCTGTTTTCATCCCACTGGATAATATTTCTCTTTGCTTTGTGGGATTTAGCGTTTCACTTTCAAAAATGTATACTGGAAATTAAAAGAAAAAAAATGAAACAATAGCTGCAATAATTGTATTCTTTACAGTGACTGTGAATTTATTATTTAAAGAAAATAAAAATCCAACAGGAAATGTTAGAAAAAATAAATATGAATATGGAGCCCTGAAATTCCTACTGAAGTTGTTGTTGTTGTTCTTATTTGACAACTTTATTCAATAAAAGTAAAGTGAATATGGTATATATACAGTATTCGCTGTATATATGTAAATGCATACAAGTACACAGAAAATGACAGTTAATACTAGTATTAACGTATTCTCTAAACTTGAAGGTAACTTGGTAAATGTTTAAAGATAAATATGTATTGTTGAGTGGTCACAGTGTAATAACAAATAATGCTAATGAACAATTAACATTTTTT
>NC_024320.1:6337551-6387100 GCF_000523025.1 Cynoglossus semilaevis
CTGCCCCCCCCCCCGACCGCCCCCTCTCTCCGGCCTTCTGTCTGTCACACTGTTGTCCAAAACCAGATGGTAGGCGTTCAGCGCGAAGACACAGGAACACAGGCTAATACCTGATTACAATTCACCAGTACAATTCAAATATCATCCACAGGCTTAAACATAATACCTGTGTAGCAAAATCATTTATTTTTTCACTTGTTTCCTTTATCCTTGTGTTAGCGACAGGGGAGGCAGAAAAGCTCCTTCTCCAAGAGATAGAATCAGAGATAAGCCTGGTTTAGAATTCTCTGCCCTCGACCTGTTTTCATCCCACTGGATAATATTTCTCTTTGCTTTGTGGGATTTAGCGTTTCACTTTCAAAAATGTATACTGGAAATTAAAAGAAAAAAATGAAACAATAGCTGCAATAATTGTATTCTTTACAGTGACTGTGAATTTATTATTTAAAGAAAATAAAAATCCAACAGGAAATGTTAGAAAAAATAAATATGAATATGGAGCCCTGAAATTCCTACTGAAGTTGGTTGTTCTTATTTGACAACTTTATTCAATAAAAGTAAAGTGAATATGGTATATATACAGTATTCGCTGTATATATGTAAATGCATACAAGTACACAGAAAATGACAGTTAATACTAGTATTAACGTATTCTCTAAACTTGAAGGTAACTTGGTAAATGTTTAAAGATAAATATGTATTGTTGAGTGGTCACAGTGTAATAACAAATAATGCTAATGAACAATTAACATTTTTTTGAATAATCAGTGTTTCTATGTTAATTTATATTTCTATGTATCACGTATTCCACACATACATTCATATAAACACTAAATATTATTTATTATTTAGTCTATCACCCTAGGTTTATAATAATAATAATAATAATTATTGTTATTGTTGTTGTCATTATTGTTATTATCATCAATAACAACAACTACAACAATATTAATAATATCAATAATAATAATAATATTAATATTATTATTGTTGTTGTTGCCATTATCATCATCATCACCAATAGCAACATCAACAACAACAACAATAATAATAATAATAATAACAATATATCCAGCGTGTTTTTTTTCTCTCTGACAGACTGTGATCTTTGCTGCTGGTAAAGTTGATTCTAACTACCCATAACCACCCACACCACTGGCACTCATGTGCACGTGGCACCCACACAGTGGCAGCATCAGTGGCAGGGCGGTCTACCCACATCTCCAGCTCCTTCATTAGTCATTCACTTCCTTATTTTTGTTTGGTTTCCCCTCTGGCTCTTAATTAATGCTTAATGGAAACTGCTGAACTGAGCTGCTGCAACATTCATGAATATTAATACTGACCCTGACATTTTTTTTCACATATTTTCCCTCTTTTTTGACACCATTTATTTTCGATGCAGTCAGAAATGGAAGGCGTCATGTTTTACTTTTCACTGTAACAGAGGACAGTAGGCGACACAGGACTGTTTTGACAATTTGAGGGGAACTGAGAGTTTTCTTGTCACTTTGATGTTTTCTTTTCCCTAATGGGAGGAAATTATAGATGTAGTTTTGCTGCATAACTGGAAGTGGAAATCACCTGGGTCACAGTCTCGCTGGCTTGATAAATACACAAACAGAAAATCCTGCAGCACACAGGAGTCAAATCCCTAAATACTCATTTCTAAGTTCTTTGACTGCCAGTTCTTTGAAAAGAACTGGAGGGAGTAGGTGTAACTCTGGAGTTACTGCATGGACTCCAACCACTGCACCACTGCAGACCTAAAGAATAGGGACTTGACAAATAGTCATGGATTTAATGAAAGCAAATCAAATCTTTTTTTTTTTTTTTTGGTTTTAATTGTCAGTGTCATTTGCATGACAACAAAATTACTTTGGGCGCCCTCTGCCCCTGGTGCAATTAACAGCATTTAAAATAAATTAAAAACTTTCTAATAAAATAAAATAAAATATAATAAAAATAAGAATAAATAAATAAAAACTCCACATTAACATATATATACACATACATCTAATTTCTACATAAATAATAATTTATACATCTCTGAATTTGCTAACCTTATATTTCTCTTCATGCAGTAGAGAATTCCTTTGAGAACACTTACTGTTGATTTATGTCACACTTTATTCTACAGGAGGAAAACGTATTATTTTCTCTGCACAACTTCCATTATTCAAAACTGTCCTATATAATAATAGTAGTGTGTGAATGTGGAAATGGCTTCGACAAACAACACAATCATGTGGGCCATTGTAGTATGTATTTGTCCAGATTAAACTGATGGCAGTATTTCAGAATAGACCAATTAAAAATCTACATGACAATTTCCTCTTGACTTCTGATATTGGCATGTAATTTAACAAAAAAACCCAAAAAAAAAACATACCAAAAGTAGAGCCCAGCATTTGTGTTTTGTTATCAATGCCCTTGACACGCCTTGAACAGTGAGAAATGTTGATAATAACAATCAAAGAAGGAATAAGAGGAGGATGAGGCAGAATTCACCACAGGGTTAGTCAAAATAAATATGAAAAAAAAGAGTAAAAAAGTCTGCATAGAAGTGAAGTGACTTTGCAGAAAAGGGACAGGACTTTAAAAAACAATGATGCTCTGAGAGAGTGGTAAAAAGGAACGTTAACGCTAACATCATTTGTTACAGACTAATTTGACTGAAGTGACAGGCACATCTTCATGTGTTTACCACACGGAAGAAAGGAATCAACAAAACGGTAGAGAGCATAACGATGGCGTGTCACGCTAAGGCCGCTCGCTATGAATATTCCATTAGAGTTCGCACCTAATTGTTTCTGATTTGTTTATTTGTTTTTCCAATGCAGTGCTTTAACGCTCACTCCCTCACTCTCTGCATTGACACCTCCTTCACCTCCTCTTCCAACAAGGTTCACCTCCTTCTCCGTGCAGTCCTTCCTCTTCAACACCCCCCACCCTTTCACAGGTGCTTCTCAGCTGCCAATCAGACGCTATGCTATGGTGGGATTTTGGGAAATTGTCAGTAAAAGAAAATGGCACTTGTCGTCTTGTTCTCCTTTCGTGAGCATGCTAGAAAAATGTCCGACCAGAAGGAGCAGATTATATTCTGAGCCTCCTGTATCTGAGGCCACGTCAACATCGACTCAAAGGATCCACGGCAGGCCTTCAAATCTCCAGCTCCTTCTGCATCTCAGACGTGACGTAACTGCTACAAGACGCTGTCCATCAACTGAAGGCTGTGGATTGATCTTTCTGTATTTAATAAGGGAAACCACTGAGTGTTGACTTAGCACAAAAGAGCAACATAAAGTCAGAATTATGTAATTAATCGAGGTTAGAAATACCTGAAGCAACTTCCAACTACAGCACAGAAGTCTGGTTCTTGTCCTGGTCCTACCTCCACCACAAAAATAGTTCCTTTTACTGTTTGTCTTCTGCTTCGATTGTACAAAAATGCTAACTTCCACAGCACTCCAATCAACAGAATATTTGATATGTTTTCATGGTCAATAAGGCCTGGGTGGAGGTGTAATTATTGTAAAATGATAATAACAGTGATGGGTACAAATGAATTAATGCACAATGATTCATTCATTATTATTTACATGTGGATTATTGTTTGGTCACACATAGGTGGCGCTGCCAAACCTCAGTTACACGTTTAAACAGTTACAAGATCAGAATCTTTGGAATCTTTTTTTTTTTAATTAACGCTTCAGCTTAATTGTTTACTCCAACTGTACAAAACTGTAAGAATGGATAATAATTGTGAGGGCGTGATAGTTCAGGGCTGTGTGTATTGTCTAAACGTCTCTCAGGCTCAGCTCCGTATCCTCAGTGTGATTCAATAGTTTCAACAACCCAGGGCATCCAATGTTTAATTATTGTACTTAGTGAATAATCAAAAAGTCAATTTTCCGACTGATGCTCTTCTTGCAGTAGACAATTGCATCTGTAATTTTTTTCCATGTGAAATCTCCTTTGTACACATTCCCGCTCCTCGACACTTCCTGTCTTAATGCCTCGCAGGGCTACGCAGTCTTCCGCATTAACATAGCCGTCTTCTTGGCAATGTCTCGTGCTTTTTCTCACTTGTCACGGCTAATTATGTTTTAAAGCCAATGCTCCAGCGCTTGTTTAAAATTCCAATTTTTGGTTAACTAGTCCGAAGAAGCAGTTGTTGCCACATCGGTAAAAAAATCAGTCTTCTGGAAACGGATGACCTGTTTTTGAAAAAAGGGAAATACTCTGGAGTGCAGTCAAAGAACTGTTGACATTTGACCTCTGAATTATTCAAAGTGAGAAGTGGAGTGGGATGGATTCAAACTTCCTAAAATTATTTTACTGTCACTGACATTTTTCTGGCATCTTTAAAACAAAAACCACCACCAACAACAATATTAATATTTATTATTATAAGTATTTCTTACCTTGAATTCATTTTGAGAATTGAGGACAAAGTGCAAAATATTCTCTTTTACTTTAATGCATTTACCTTTTCGAGCAGACCTGTAATTATTTCTTATTATCAACACCAATATCCACTATTCTGTTTGAGCAGGAACTCACTTAAAAATAATCAAAGCTTCTGCCATACTAAACCTGTAGACACACACTATTACATGTTGTTAAATATTAAAATAAATCATGATATATTTTTACATGAGGTATTGTACAAACCTTTGAGTTGCATTTCTTAATCATTGACAAATAACCCCCTCTTTTTAATATATATATATATATATTTGTATAGGTGATACAGCGAGGGTCTGTGTTTGTGTTTGTGTGTGTGTTTGTATGTGTGTGTGATTGTGTATGTTTTCACTCCCAGCCTGGGTCAAAGCAGCTTAGTTCTGGTCTGCTGGGTGACCTGCCCAGGCCTCGCCTGCCTCACTGACCCGCATGATTTTATTATTGTGAGTCGAGTCGCTTGGCCTCTGCTAAACACACGGGCGCGCGCGCACACACACACATGCACAGCAGCGACAGAGTAACATACAGTATGTATACACACATACACTACACTGACAGAGTAAGTTCAATTTAACAGTGAAAATGAGATTAATCTACTTTATTTCAAACAACTCAGCACAACAGTTACATGATAATATATTTTAGCAAAAATATTGCCATGTTTCACTAATACTTTAAAGCCAAAAACACAAATGACAAAAACAAAGACACACGTAAAAAAAATCTGTGAAAGAGAAAAAAATGAAAATTAGATTTATATTTCGTTTGATTACATATTTATATTGATATACACGGGCAGTAATGAAATATAAAACAACATAACATTTTTTTTATTATCTTGAACTTTGAGCTTTCACTGAATCTGTGAATATCTGATAAGGTATTTACTACCACTAGATGGCGAACGAGGTTAAAGCTGTTTGCTTTTTAGGCGCTTTCAACAGTAACGAGGACGAGAGGCATGTCGACGGTGTGCTGCTCGGTCGTAAGTGTTCCCTCCTTGTAGAGGTGAAGGGCACAGAGAGCCTTTAGTTGTGGAGTAAGAAATTGGATTGTGAATAGACGGAAGATTTCATTTATTTATGTATGTAGTTGAATCTGTGAGAGCGCTGCATGTCGTTTGAGGAGAAGGTAAACCGCTGACAGTCACAAGGAATTAATTGCTAAGCTAAGATGCTAATTTATGAGTCTCTATAAGGTGATACTGTTGTGGACCCCTGTGGTTTATTTACGTCTTAATGAAGGAACCAGGTGGTATGTTATGGTGTTGTTGTTTTTGTTTAAAACAAAAATGTTTAAATAGATTAGAGACATGAACCTGTGTAAGAAGGAATTGTATATTTTTGTGGATTTACAAATTTAAGTCAACCCTAAAAAGTAAAATTACAATTGAATTACTGTGTAAATGTCTGTACACACAGCTTCATAGTTTTTCATTTAAAGCAGTTCTTGACATGACAGGGTTTTATTTAACCAAATTAATGATATGCTGGAAATGATGAAATAGCCATTAAAATTAAACCAATAAAATGTGGTCACAATTTATTAGTTTGCATTACTGCATGAAGTGACAGAAACAGACCTGTATCACAAAAAGAACAGAATTCTACATAAAGACTATAATATTTATCATTACTTCTCTCCATCAATTACTCCTACCTAAAAGATATTGACCTAAAATGGTCAGAGATTTTTCTCAAGGGGAAGAAATCTGTAAAATAAAATGTTCTTAGAACAAATTACAATAAGAAACTAGATACCAAGGTCTAAAAAGAACTGACTGTATACCTACAAAAAAGGAAACGGATACTTGAAAATGTGGTATGTAATATACCCCACATTAGCGAGTGATTTCAGACAACTTAGTTACTTTACTGCTATGAAATTAAAAAAATTACAAATGTATTCAGAATTACTGTAATTCTATCAGTTGTCTCAATAATAACTTAAAAATGTAGCTCTATTTCAGTATTATTTGTAAATAATAATCTTTATGACTTATTTTGCTTTATTTTAAGTACATTAAGTATTCTTATAAAATAATAAAACTATTTCAGATTTTAAATTTGCATTGTGTTTAGAAAGATTAGGGAAAACATACTTAGCAAAATATTGTGACTTATTTTACCAAGAAAAAAGCATTAAAAAAATTAAGCATACATGATGGGGTTATTCAAAAAAATGTAGGAAAAAGTATATATATTTAAAATAAAACTTATAAAAATATGTATCTAAAAAATTGACATAAAGAGTTACAGAATAACATGTCAAGTAATAAGCTTCCCTGACACAGGGACTTGACTTTGACCTGATGACCTTGACTTTACAGTTAAATGTGGTGATAAGGCACTGGTCCAAGGTTTGGTAAAGTTGGATGGGCAGTTCGTGCCTTGTGAGCAGGTGGAGTCTCCGTCTCATACCAACAGCACAAGTAATGAGGAAAAGTCTTCAGTATAAATTGCTTATATTCATTGACAAATGCAGATTTACTTTGAGCACAAGACTGCGGCATCAGATCAACAAAAACTAAGCAGAGGCAGAACAAAAGGTCAGAGTTAAAGAACATGCAGCAATAAGAAGGAGGATATGTTTATGGAGAGACAATCAAAGCCCTTTTATTTACATAGCCAGTAAGGATGTTTGTACTTATTCGCTTAGATCCCATCACAATAGGATCTCATCACATATATCTCCGCCTTCTTTGTGCCGTTTTTATATTGATTCTGTTTGTTTCCCATCCTTCTCTTGTATTTCCTCTTCTCTATACCTTTGGAAGTTGTCATTCTCTCACCATAATAGCTCCTTTTTGCCTTCATGTTGTTGGTTTGCTTGGAATGTAATCTGCAGATGTAACAGAGGAAGAAATTGAGTCTAACAAATGGTTTGAAAGGGCTCAAGGCAGCATATCAAGCCCCATCCAACAAAGGCAGACAAAACGCCTGTCTTCTTTCCTGCCATCAACATCTGAAAGTTGATATTTTCAACAGAACGGTGCAAAACGAATGTTTCCTGAATAAAGAACGTTCCAATTTCCTGCTGTTGTGTTACACAGTCATTTCAACTTGAATTGAAATGTTGACGCTTGTTTGTTTGGTTTAGCTGTTGTAAAGAAATGGGTACGTTTGATTAAAATTCTGCTTGTTGGTTTTCGTTGTGACAGAATCATTTCTAACATGAAAAAAGGGAGCTTAGCCGATTGTTAAAATATAAATCCGAAAAGGTGTCTGTCTGAACAGTTGAATGAACTAATTAATTCATTAATTATTCAATTAAGAAAACGGACATCACACAAAGACAGCACATGTTGAGGAAAGAAGAATCACACAAAGACAGCACATGTTGAGGAACTCCAGTACATTTTGTGGAGAATTACCTCACAACTCTTTTAAATCAATGTTGTGTTTTAGAGATTATAAGGTTTTTATTTTATTATTTCCTGTCATTAAATATAGTGTGACTGAAGGACTTCAAGATAACATTGTTATTGTCTATGCATAATCGCAGTGATAGGAGTATCCAGTCCGTGATTTCATTATATCGATACATCGCATCAATTGACTATGGATTACTCTCAAAAAGTTTTGATACTAACTTATAAATAAAAAAGTGCACGTATCACTACCGCATCTTTTGGGGTACCGTAATCTAAAATTGAACTAATCCATGTCACGTGACCACTGACCAGAAGTGACTCCATGTTAAGTGGTCCACTAGACACCTTTTCCTCAATGGTAGAAGGCAACTATTTAGATCACATTGTGTGAAAAGATTTTTGTTTGTTTGAAATATGTATTAGAATAATAAAGTATCAATGTTGGTATCGGAACAAATTGTTAAAAAAAAAGTAATCAGCATTGTAAAATCCTGGTATCCCTTCTCACTAGTCAGCATAGCCTGTCATCTACACTGCACCTTCATAATGACTACTGTTCAACGGCTCCACTGGAAAAGAGAGTTTGTGAAAGAAGGGAAGCAAGTTCTCTAACAAAATGATAATGTTAACTAAATCTAAGGTTTGTCCCAGTGTTCAACACGTGAAAACACAATTCACATCAAATTGTGTTTGATTTCACAAATGCAAAAGTTTGGAACATAACTATAAAGTGACCCTTCCCCTAAACTCCCAGCAAACCTTGATCATGTTCCCCACCCACTGGACACTGAGCACGACAGGGATCACGCTGGCCCTGCTTTAACCATTAACCTTAGCTAATTGGGTGGCAAGCAAGTCCATTGTTCACACTAATGAAGCCTCAATGGAAAGACAGTGCCTTGATTGGCTCTTCTGACATTACTGAAATGTCAATCCCCTTTCTCCACCTTCTTCTTGGCCAGTTTGGGTTTAAAGAGAAAAGTCGTGTGCTGAACCAAGGCAGATCATTTCCATACATTCCCATACATAATTTTGGTCTGGTAGAAAAGCCAAGGGTAGCATTATCGCTGCTTAGCGCCCCCAGTATGGATCTCATCCACTAATTACTGGAGCTGAGATTGGTTCACTGAGATTTAAGTACCACCTCAATCCTATTATCTTCCATCCCTAAAGCTAGACCCTGTTGCCAGGCCTATTATACTTGAGGATCAGAGGCTGGAAGGATATTGATACGGGTCTCTGCTGCAGATAAGGTCCATGGGAGACGGAATAAGGAATCCCCACTGTACTGGAAGGACAGACAGAGAGTGCTCAGGGGCTAAGAGAGAGAGAGAGAGAGAGAGAGTGTATACTGTACACCTACAGTATGTTGGAAAATTAAAAGCACTGACAGATGCACAAGGTGGTGTTGGGAGGTTAAAATTTGTATTTGAGTCTTTGGAAAAATGATTCACCCTCTGGTATGTTTGTCCTGGTTTTTTCTCTTTTTCAAAGTGGGGGTTTTGCTCTCTTCTCCCCCCAGAGCAACTAATTACAATTCACATGTCACACACTCCACAAATAATAAGAGTTAGGGAAACAGAATTAGAATATTTCGAAGGCCTGCAGGGGGTGTCATCTCAGGAGAAAATGGGAAAAGTGTGCCTCATTTTGGGGGAAGACATCAGGGTACGACTTGGGGAGAGGAGAGACTTTGCATGTGTTTATTTGGCTTTGCATGTGGCATGTGGGCTTCAGTGGTGAGAGAGATTTGGAGAGAGGAGTGCGCATGGGGGAAATGGGAGTGTGAAGTCTCCCATGCTGTGCACTCCTGCCTTCTGCCTCCCTCAACTTCTCCTCACCCGTACTGTTGACATACCCACCAGTCTCTCTTCACACCTTGGGTGTTGCCTGTTTGGCATGTCGCTGTGGCTGCATGTCGGAGTGGAGCAGGGGTAGTGTCGGTGGAGGTGATGGTGGTGGATCTTTTCATGAGACGTGGAGGGCAATTAAGTGACATCTGCTCTGGTGAGACAGGGCAGGCGGGCTCCTGGCATTAGTGGCTGTGGCGTTGGCATGAGGATGGCTGGGTACAGCAGGGGTGGCAGAGCAGGCAGCAGGAGGTGGATGGCCTTAGCTTAGAACCGTTTGCTCAAACAGCATGACATCTTCTGGAATGAAGACAGACACACACTTATGCAATAAACACATTTGGCAAAACCCACCCTTCTCTGCTGCACACTGTTCTTCTTGTTTTGCTCTGTCACTTCCTTCATTCACTTTGTTGTTGGTTTTTTTTTTACCTCACACTTCAGAGAGGCATTTTCATCTTCTGTCTCCAACATGGACAGTGTTGCGGTGACACCCGGCTTTTATTTGTGGTGCCAATTATTTTCCTAAGCCCCTGTTATCATTTAATCTTCACCTGTCTTAATCCTTCATCCTCTCCCACTCTGTTTCTCTGAGACAAATACAGTTAATGAACCATGAAGATGACATCTGCAAGGAAGCAACAGCTACAGTTCGTGAGGCGAGCTCATCGAATCTCTGTCAGTATTTAAGCTGAAGGGACAAGAAAAGAAACAAATGTTTGGTCAAGTGTGTTGGAAAATACACAAACTTTTTCTGTAAGTTGTTTGCTTTTCACTTTGTTTGCTTCTTGAATCGGAGTATTGTAGAAAAAAGTTTGTGGTTTCCAGTTACGCACAAAGGACTCGAGTAACAAAGGGAAAGATGAGTGACATTTATCAAATTGCATTTAAATGTATGTTTTCCCCTTTCAGAAGTTCCTTCCTATTTATATCACCGTTGTTGTTGTGTCACGGTGACGATGACGGGACGCAAACTGATTTCCTGGAAGATGTGATAGATGAATTGAGAGCGAACATCTTCACTGCTGACCCCAGCCCCGATTGTTTCTCCCCTTGCACGCTCTGTGGATTGACAAGGCTGCTAACGAGTACTGTCGCTGTGCGTGTTATAATTTACAATGTGTAGAAAATAGCAGTGTTTCAGTCACTAACTAATGAGCCTCTGGAAGAGTGAGGAGACAGAGGATACAGTGGTGGGGTTCGCTGCAGCGGTGGTTAGGAAAAGAGAGGGAGTAAATAAAGAAAAGGAGACAAAGCACATGAGAATAGATTAGGAAAAAAGGACAGGAAGTTCATCATTACTCTTGGACATCACAAACATCAAAGGTTTAATATTTTATCAGCTGTCTCCATTGATATCTTTCAAGCTTTGCTGCAATGTTTTCTTTTTCTCAACTACAGTGACAAGGAAATTCCAAAGGCATATAATTTGTTTTGAACCTCAGATTTCTGCAGATTGCATACAAAACCATTCACATTTTCACACGTCAGTGTATTTCTGTTAATAATACACTTCTATATTTCTTCCATATTGGGGTTTCGGGTGTCTAGCTGGTGAACTGGTTTAAGTCAGAAATAGCATTAGCTGTTTGTTTGGGAAATAGGACAGGATAGTACTTTGTTCGTCCCCCAAAAAGAAAATGACTCAGTGGACACAGCAAAAAGAGTTCATCCATGTTTCTGTGAACACCAACATGCAACACAGTATTTGCTTGATAACATTTTTTGAGTTGAGATTTAATGTAAATAGTGATATAAGTGTTTGCACAACAAATATTATGGCACATTTAAAATTAAAAATGTACTATACACAACCTTTAAAATGATTATTGGATTTTGTGTAATTAATTGCATAATGTGATGTGATTAATCATGATTAAATTTTTAATTGTAGCACAGCCCTAAAAAAAACCCTAAACTTATAAATTAAAAAAAAAAAACAGGTAATAAAGTCTTGAGGGAAAGATCTAGAAAATAAAATTTTTAGCTTTGGCAAGCAACACTTTGTTTTGACTTTTGATTTTGATTGGCTCATAACTAAGATGTGGTCTAAAAAGTTAATTATACAATTTTTTATGATTAATGTTAATTTATACAAGTAATAAGAAAAAGGAAGTACTAAGAACTTGGCAACTACCTCACAAACCAATAATCCTGTCACCTTGCTACTGTTGCCCCTTTGCCTCTGATTGGTTCTGACAAATTTTCAGGTCTACTAGTAGTT
Organism: Cynoglossus semilaevis; assembly: GCF_000523025.1. Taxonomy (NCBI): domain Eukaryota; kingdom Metazoa; phylum Chordata; class Actinopteri; order Pleuronectiformes; family Cynoglossidae; genus Cynoglossus; species Cynoglossus semilaevis. The sequence goes on from NC_024320.1 coordinate 6,349,469, forward strand.
AGCGCCTCACAGTGTGAGTTGAGGGGAGGCCTTCAGTGCCATGGGGCTTTGCAGTATTTCGTTCCCCTCTTGGGTAATTGCGAGCAGCTGCACGGCCAAGGAAGCAGGGCTTTGACTCATTTCCACCTCACCAGAACCTAGGGTTAGGGTTAGAGTCTACAGACCACTCATATGCACCTTATAGTAAACTGATTTTGAGCCACAACCAAATCAACATCACTAACAGTGTTACTGTGAAGGTGTGGTACCTCTGTGCTGCACAGTGTAAACTGGACAAAATTAGTCCGAAAATAGAACAGAAAAAGGTTTTATTGTTGTTTCTGTGTTAAAGGGACATTCTCTTCTTTCTTTGGACTACAGTATGCATTCGATCAAGAGTTCACTTCTGCCTCCTGTTTGATCCAGCTTCCTGGATCCTTGAACCACCTATACTTGCTGCCTGGCTTTCCTTTTGTACATTCACCAGCTGGTGTTTCCAACAAACTGTAGTATGAGCCAAGTTACTTACTTTGGTATGAAACAGTCGGCAAAAATGAGAGAAAAAAATATTTTGACCAGGTAAAATTAGTATGCCATGTAACAGGTCATTGCCCTCCCTGCCACTAGAGGGCACTGTGCTAACCTGCTGTATATCATCATTGGAGCTAGTACTATGTGGCCATTGTGGTGGAAACACTCGTTCTCCACTTCCTCCATGTGGTCTGTTGGTCAGTGTGAAGGTCTGTTTCAAATATTGTTGAATGTTTTTTTTCAGGTTATTTTGCTGCTTTGGCCTAGTGTGTGAATTGAGGTAAAGACACTTTTCTTTATTTTGGGTTTGTTTTGCAGAATTTTGCTTTAGTCTGTTGTCTTTCTCCTATTGTTGTTGTTGTTGGCTACATTGTTGTTTCTTGGGTTTAGTTTATTTTGATGTTGTTGGTTGATTCTGGCAGACTTTTTTCCTTTTTATTATATCAACAGAAGTGACTGTTGCAGCACTTATTAGTAGCTTTTTTTAAATTGTTCTTTTTGTGCTGCAGGAGTGGTGACCTGAAGGTGGTTAAGGTGCTGGTCTGAAACACCCTGATCGCCACACTTCCCTCAGGTGAGTTTTTGTCTTAATGTTGCACGTCTTGTACAGTATTTTTGGAGTGTGTGTATGTGTGGGGCACGGAGCAGGGTGAGTACTCTGTCCCCGTAGAGGTTCACTGTGTCCAGCCATCCTGTAGTGTGTAGTGAGTACTGTCTACTCATGTAATGTTGTTGTGTCAGTTGTTTTATTTCCTTATTGCATAATAAGTGATTTTGTTTAGAAACTTTTGCATATTATGTTTAAATAATAAATGATGATCTTGGGGGAATCATCTGTCTGAAGCTACAGAACCGTTTGTTCAGGCTACCATGAGTTTGAAATGTATTTAGTTGTAATTTGTCTGGAAGTCATTTTGTTTTTAAACCTCACACTTCAGGTTCTTCTTCAAAGCCTCCGTCTCCTGCACTGAATTGCTGCAGAGAGGCATTTTCATCTTCTGTCTCCAACATGGACAGTGTTGCGGTGACACCCGGCTTTTATTTGTGGTGCCAATTATTTTCCTAAGCCCCTGTTATCATTTAATCTTCACCTGTCTTAATCCTTCATCCTCTCCCACTCTGTTTCTCTGAGACAAATACAGTTAATGAACCATGAAGATGACATCTGCAAGGAAGCAACAGCTACAGTTCGTGAGGCGAGCTCATCGAATCTCTGTCAGTATTTAAGCTGAAGGGACAAGAAAAGAAACAAATGTTTGGTCAAGTGTGTTGGAAAATACACAAACTTTTTCTGTAAGTTGTTTGCTTTTCACTTTGTTTGCTTCTTGAATCGGAGTATTGTAGAAAAAAGTTTGTGGTTTCCAGTTACGCACAAAGGACTCGAGTAACAAAGGGAAAGATGAGTGACATTTATCAAATTGCATTTAAATGTATGTTTTCCCCTTTCAGAAGTTCCTTCCTATTTATATCACCGTTGTTGTTGTGTCACGGTGACGATGACGGGACGCAAACTGATTTCCTGGAAGATGTGATAGATGAATTGAGAGCGAACATCTTCACTGCTGACCCCAGCCCCGATTGTTTCTCCCCTTGCACGCTCTGTGGATTGACAAGGCTGCTAACGAGTACTGTCGCTGTGCGTGTTATAATTTACAATGTGTAGAAAATAGCAGTGTTTCAGTCACTAACTAATGAGCCTCTGGAAGAGTGAGGAGACAGAGGATACAGTGGTGGGGTTCGCTGCAGCGGTGGTTAGGAAAAGAGAGGGAGTAAATAAAGAAAAGGAGACAAAGCACATGAGAATAGATTAGGAAAAAAGGACAGGAAGTTCATCATTACTCTTGGACATCACAAACATCAAAGGTTTAATATTTTATCAGCTGTCTCCATTGATATCTTTCAAGCTTTGCTGCAATGTTTTCTTTTTCTCAACTACAGTGACAAGGAAATTCCAAAGGCATATAATTTGTTTTGAACCTCAGATTTCTGCAGATTGCATACAAAACCATTCACATTTTCACACGTCAGTGTATTTCTGTTAATAATACACTTCTATATTTCTTCCATATTGGGGTTTCGGGTGTCTAGCTGGTGAACTGGTTTAAGTCAGAAATAGCATTAGCTGTTTGTTTGGGAAATAGGACAGGATAGTACTTTGTTCGTCCCCCAAAAAGAAAATGACTCAGTGGACACAGCAAAAAGAGTTCATCCATGTTTCTGTGAACACCAACATGCAACACAGTATTTGCTTGATAACATTTTTTGAGTTGAGATTTAATGTAAATAGTGATATAAGTGTTTGCACAACAAATATTATGGCACATTTAAAATTAAAAATGTACTATACACAACCTTTAAAATGATTATTGGATTTTGTGTAATTAATTGCATAATGTGATGTGATTAATCATGATTAAATTTTTAATTGTAGCACAGCCCTAAAAAAAACCCTAAACTTATAAATTAAAAAAAAAAAACAGGTAATAAAGTCTTGAGGGAAAGATCTAGAAAATAAAATTTTTAGCTTTGGCAAGCAACACTTTGTTTTGACTTTTGATTTTGATTGGCTCATAACTAAGATGTGGTCTAAAAAGTTAATTATACAATTTTTTATGATTAATGTTAATTTATACAAGTAATAAGAAAAAGGAAGTACTAAGAACTTGGCAACTACCTCACAAACCAATAATCCTGTCACCTTGCTACTGTTGCCCCTTTGCCTCTGATTGGTTCTGACAAATTTTCAGGTCTACTAGTAGTTAGCGCCTCACAGTGTGAGTTGAGGGGAGGCCTTCAGTGCCATGGGGCTTTGCAGTATTTCGTTCCCCTCTTGGGTAATTGCGAGCAGCTGCACGGCCAAGGAAGCAGGGCTTTGACTCATTTCCACCTCACCAGAACCTAGGGTTAGGGTTAGAGTCTACAGACCACTCATATGCACCTTATAGTAAACTGATTTTGAGCCACAACCAAATCAACATCACTAACAGTGTTACTGTGAAGGTGTGGTACCTCTGTGCTGCACAGTGTAAACTGGACAAAATTAGTCCGAAAATAGAACAGAAAAAGGTTTTATTGTTGTTTCTGTGTTAAAGGGACATTCTCTTCTTTCTTTGGACTACAGTATGCATTCGATCAAGAGTTCACTTCTGCCTCCTGTTTGATCCAGCTTCCTGGATCCTTGAACCACCTATACTTGCTGCCTGGCTTTCCTTTTGTACATTCACCAGCTGGTGTTTCCAACAAACTGTAGTATGAGCCAAGTTACTTACTTTGGTATGAAACAGTCGGCAAAAATGAGAGAAAAAAATATTTTGACCAGGTAAAATTAGTATGCCATGTAACAGGTCATTGCCCTCCCTGCCACTAGAGGGCACTGTGCTAACCTGCTGTATATCATCATTGGAGCTAGTACTATGTGGCCATTGTGGTGGAAACACTCGTTCTCCACTTCCTCCATGTGGTCTGTTGGTCAGTGTGAAGGTCTGTTTCAAATATTGTTGAATGTTTTTTTTCAGGTTATTTTGCTGCTTTGGCCTAGTGTGTGAATTGAGGTAAAGACACTTTTCTTTATTTTGGGTTTGTTTTGCAGAATTTTGCTTTAGTCTGTTGTCTTTCTCCTATTGTTGTTGTTGTTGGCTACATTGTTGTTTCTTGGGTTTAGTTTATTTTGATGTTGTTGGTTGATTCTGGCAGACTTTTTTCCTTTTTATTATATCAACAGAAGTGACTGTTGCAGCACTTATTAGTAGCTTTTTTTAAATTGTTCTTTTTGTGCTGCAGGAGTGGTGACCTGAAGGTGGTTAAGGTGCTGGTCTGAAACACCCTGATCGCCACACTTCCCTCAGGTGAGTTTTTGTCTTAATGTTGCACGTCTTGTACAGTATTTTTGGAGTGTGTGTATGTGTGGGGCACGGAGCAGGGTGAGTACTCTGTCCCCGTAGAGGTTCACTGTGTCCAGCCATCCTGTAGTGTGTAGTGAGTACTGTCTACTCATGTAATGTTGTTGTGTCAGTTGTTTTATTTCCTTATTGCATAATAAGTGATTTTGTTTAGAAACTTTTGCATATTATGTTTAAATAATAAATGATGATCTTGGGGGAATCATCTGTCTGAAGCTACAGAACCGTTTGTTCAGGCTACCATGAGTTTGAAATGTATTTAGTTGTAATTTGTCTGGAAGTCATTTTGTTTTTAAAAAAATGTATTGAAATTCTTGACTTAGTGAACAAAAAAAAAAAGTGAATCAGATGGTATCGTAAGTTGTGTATGTGTGCATCCCTAAGCTGGATGTAAGGAATGTTTGATCCAAAACAAACCCATAACCATAAACTACACACAACAAGCTTCTTTACTTTACTTTGACTAAAATACAAAGTACTATTGCGTATGTGAAATATTGTTGTACTGTTCCTTTAATAAACACCACAGGCCCTTCGTAATGTCCTTCCGTTCACCTTTTGTCTACCTAGTGACAGGCCTTTTCTCTCTCTGTAAAAAGACTTTTTCAGACTCTCGGTGAAGAAGCCTATAAAAAAACCACAGCCAGTAAATTGTAAGAAGGGAAATATTGTAGTAAAATAACGGCAGCCAGAGCGTTTTGTTTGAGCTGTCGACGCTGCCATTTTTCAGCTGCTGAAGAACACTGGTGCAATTATAAATGACAATGGCTGCACAAACACAGCTATAGATTCATTACCTTTAACAACCTCTGATCCTATCAGTCACTCTTTTTATTTGTTTAGTCTGACTAGCTTTGGTCATTTCACTCCCGAGGTGTGTAAGTGAGAATTAAAAAGGCAGAAGAAAAAGTCTGTGTGTGTGTGTGTGTGTGTGTGTGTGTGTGCGCGTGGGGAAATGGTCTTCATTTAAAACTGTTACAGCTGATGGTTTCATGGACACTGTGATAAGTTCATAATATTAATGTTGAGGAGGACCACTCCTCTGTTTTTTTCTTCCTACTTATTTGGTTTTACACCAATGACCTGCATGTGTGGCTAGAAAAAAAAAGACACAGTGGCAACAAAGGAGAAGGATTGTATATGAGAGAGAGAGAGAGATTTGTTCTGCCCATTTTTATTATTATTTTTTCTATTCATACCTGCGTTTTGCAGGTATTGGAGCCTGTCACAATCTCCATGTCATTGTCGTAGTCTGTTGTCAGTGTCGTGTGAAAAGGAAAGCTTTTTGATTCTTTAATCAATACCAGTAGTTTGTCACCAATTGTGTTTCTTTTTTGTAAACTTATTGATTTCTACATTTATGTTTAAGCATGAACAACAACAATTGAACAATCTGACGAAGCAGGCGGACCTGAGGCCGAGGTGGTTAGAGTTCCAGCCTGTAATTAGTGATTCCTACTGGAAGAGAGAACCAGAGGCCACATGTTCGGGGCATCTGTGGCCAAGCACGCGTACACATGCACACACACACACACTGTCCCACTGGCTTCTGGGGGTCCGCTGGTGTCAGTTTTACTCTGGGCCGACGGCCAGCTCCTCTGTCCCTGTCATGTGGACCCATTAATGAGAAAGTCACATATGGACCCGGGACCCTCGTTAGGCTGGCAGGCAGGCAAACACACACACACACACACTGTACCACTGGCTTCTTGGGGTCCGCTGGTGTCAGTTTTACTCTGGGCCGACGGCCAGCTCCTCTGTCCCTGTCATGTGGACCCATTAAAGAGAAAGTCACATATGGGCCCGGGGCCCTCGTTAGGCTGGCAGGCAGCCAAACACCCACACACACACACACTTCAGAAGGCCAGACTGGCAAAGAGAGGTCCAGGTGAGGACATGCACACACAGAGTGATGGGCAGGGGCTGGGGGGGGTGGGGGGGGTGGACGAGGGGGGTGGACGACATGCCATCATAGATGCAGTGAGGGCAGCACCAGATGGGCCACACACATGCATTCACACACACTCAAAGTCCTGTAGCTCACTCAAACATACTTGCGCACACACTCTTACACACATACAGTACGTGCATATCTAGAGACCCCACACTCCCTCCTGCTAAGCAGCATCTTTAACCCATTTTAAGACTCATCGTGTCTCTAACAACATGCCTGTTCTTTTTAAAACTTTCATTATTAAAGATTTGTACGTACATAAACTAAATTAGACTCATTCAATCAGTGGCATCAGTGGGGGAGGGGGGGCTGTTTTTATACTAGTCACTATGAGGGCTAAGGGTGAACAACTGGGTCCCCAAATGTACGCAAACAAAGAATTCAAGAGTTATTGTGCTTTGAATGCTGAGTTTGGCATCATTGGTCAGGCAGACTTGAGTTTTCAGGTCTACAGGTCAGCATTTAAAAGCTCTATTCCATGAATTAACTGCATGCTAAACAAGGGTAAACATTGTTTCATAAAAATCCTATTCTGTAAAAAAAAAAACCCCACACTCTCATTAGCGACAAACATACAAGATTCATCTGTGGAGTAATATTTCTGTAAATTCTGTGAATTTTAACCACATTCTGCAGCTTTTCTGATTAATAATAATAAAGAAAAAGGTCATGGGTCTTTGAGGTCACCTCCAGTTCACCAAATGACCACTGGCAATGGGAAGAGTTTGCTGCTAAAGTGTAGCCATACAATCATATGTGCTTGTTTTGCATTTACCACCATGAATACACACACACACACACACACACACACACACATTTCCTATGCTAAGGTCAGAGCAAACAAACCAACACTTCCTTTCATCTGCATTTTCTCTCTCCCTCTCTCCCTCCCTCTCTCTTTCTCCCTTCCTAGCGTGCCCCATCACCAGCATTTCTTCACAGGGTGTGGAGGAGGCTCGGCTACTTGGCTGTAGCTCAAATGGTTCTGATTATCATGGGCTGTATGGAAACGACAGGTCCTCTCTGCCAGCACGGCGGTTTCCACCCTGCCTCGCTACCACACGCACTCTCACTCCTCCTCCATCAGACCCACGTTCACCCACCACACTACTGCGTGGAAGAGCAGGCAGACCCCGGCACCCTCACCCCCACCACATCCTACGCATGCACACACACACACACACACACACAAATGTAAATCAGCCCTCTGGACAGCCAGGCTGAAAAGGCAGAAGAAGTCAGGAGCGTATGGCCAAACAGCGGGGCATCCACCCAGAGCCCCTCACCCTTACGTCACCACTTGTTCTCACCCCTCTCCATCGCTCTCTTTCTTTTCTCTTTCTCTCGCTTTTCACCCCTCTCCATCGCTCGCTTTCTTTTCTCTTTCTCTCTCTCTCTCTCTCTCACACACACACACACAGACGCACACACACGTGCAGATGCCCTGACAATTTCCTCTTCCTTTCTGTGCATATTTTGGTATAAATTACAGGGAGAGACCTTTGTGTGTCAAGGATTTAGAGAAAGTAAATCACTCCAGTCAGATGATCGTTCGCAGTGTGAGTGATTTGTGTTTTTAATGCAAATGCTTTCAAATATCGTAACGTATACTTTGACATGATTTTAATAAAAAAATGATAATGATGAGGTGCAGTTTAAATTTATTCCTAGTTGAACTAAAGTTTCAGTGGACATTTGTTTGGACATTTCTGTAAAACCATGCTCACGAAGCTGTTTAAACCTGCAGATGATTAGACACAAACAGTGTTAAAACACCTGTGAATTAAGTGTAATCATACAAAACCAAATTAATTAAAAATAATAAACACAGTGGTGATACTGTATACTCTAAGTACAATACAGAAAAAGGAAATGTTTAGTGGTAATCCAGTCTTGTAGTACAAAACTGAAAAGGTAATTCTGTCATTTCTTATCTTATGTTTTAACTGAATGTTTATAACATTTGATAAATGTTTTAACTTTAAACACAAAAAATGACTTGTTTTGTGTTGGCTTTGTTTTTTGTTGGCTTTTCTCACAGCTGTTGTCAACATTTGGACTTAGAGCAGTTTATTTTGTATCTACGACAACAGCACGACAACATTTATCCTACAGTTTGTACGTCATCATTTCCATAACTGAAGACACTGATAGTGTTTTATTTAACAGTAGAAAAATTAACCTTGCATTAAAACAGGAAAAGAAAAGAAAATGTTTCTGTTACTGGACTTTCTTATTTGACTTGACCCCCTCCCCTCCTCCCCCCACCCTTTCTTTGCCCCACGTTCTGGTGATGTCAATGTCAAGTCCACCCTGTAATAAAATAATAAAATTAATAATAATAATAACAATAAAAACGCCTAGCAGTGCAAAAGATAAGACTTCACAGAAAAACATTTTGAATTTTGTGATTTTTTTTAAAGACATTGTCAGAAGTGATAAATAGGGAAGAGCTCTTTTTTTTAATTTTTTGTATGAATTTTTGAATGTGTCCTTTTACTCAAGTATTGTTTCTGCATTTCATTCAAAAAACCCCACAAATTAAAAGTTGAATAAAAAGTTATCTGAGCCTAGTGATTATACCTAATGTTGTTTTTTTAAAGTGAAAGTACTTTTTAAAATTTGTATAAAAGACTCCCAACAGAGTGTGTAGTGTTTATTAACTCATCAAAGTCGGTGACTGTACTGCACACACATTCATCACACCTACATCAATAACGCTCCAATAATCTGACAGGACGACAGCAGTTTCCTGTCAAAGCGTTTCATTTCATTTCCATCCAGGTTTAGGTCAACACTTAGCAGGGTCATGAACCTGACCCTGAAACTGTGACCCTTGACCCTTGACAACAACACACTCTATACCTCACAGCTCCTTTGTGTGCCATTTCTACAGGATGAGATCATTTGCAGCTACAGCGGTGGTGTTGGTCAGGTCCAAACAAGGTGTGATCACAAAGGGTCACAACAGACGAGGGAAGAAATGAACACATGAGAAGAAGAGATGTGAAGTGGTAGAAATGTTACTTCTGAAAACATCCTTCTCACACCAGTGACAACAGGGATTTTCACCTCTGGAGCAGAGGCCAGGTTTTGCCGCGGGCTACGTCAGACTTAAGGGTAGCACTTTTCTTTCTTTGTTTTTATTCTTTCTCTCTTTTTGTGTGAGTGTGAGGGAGGGAGTGGGGGAGGAAGGGGGGATTATCTCCATATGTGACAGATTGAACTAGCCTTGTACACCCTGTACCTTATTCTACACGTAATTGGCCTGTTTTGAAGACTTAAAGTTCCGCCCAGTCCTTTGTCTCCTTACAAACCAGACGAAGACAAAAAAAAAAAAATGTAATGTTTCATTTATATTGTCGTTAACAGACAAACTCTAGATTTTTCTTTTTGTCCACGGTGAAAATTTAAAGTAAAAGTGAAAACTCTGTCTGTTGTTCTGATGCTGCCAGCGTCTCCTGTCTGATTCCATTCACTACATCTTTGTCTCGTGCGATGAAAACATTGTTCCCGTCATGTAGAACACTTGTTTTTCCAGTCTGAGTGACAACAGCAGTGAAGGAAAGAAAAGTGAAAGGGAATGAAAAAAAAAAAAAAAAAAAGAGTCGCCCCTAATTAAAAATTGAGTTGCTGCTAGGTGTCGATCTTCTGGCTTCTCACTTCAGCGGGCTGGCACGGGGAAGTTGCCTTCGGCCGTATCGGTGGGGCTCATTAGGGAACCTCCAGGGACCTGACAGAAATTGTTAGTGGGATGTGATGGTCGAATCAGACGCCCCTTCCCCTGCACACATTTTTCACCCCTTTTTCCCCTACCTCTGGTTTCCTCCCCAATTCCCTCTGTGTCCCATATGTCCCTCATCCCAGCAGAAGAACAGAAGAACAGAACCAGAGTTCCTCCAAAACAGCCCCTACACAGACTGGTCAAAATCATTTGGCCTCTACACAACCTGGAATCAGGCTTCAGGGCCCAGTTGGTTTGGTTGGAGCCAGGGACAAGACAGGAAGTAGAGAAAGAACCAATCGATGGTTTTTATGTGTGTAGCATGAGCAGGACTGCAGCCAGTGGAGAGGTAAACATTTGATCTGGCAACAGGTTGAATCAAATTTGGCATTCTCCGAACCTGTCCCACCTTTTGGAAGTCAACATCCAGGAATTCTGCTATTTTTCCATGGTGTGTTTGTGCCAACCAGTAGGTACTGATGATGCAAGTAAACATTTCCATAATGTCATATTGCATATGACATTTAACACATTTACACTTTGCATGAACTGGAAACTTGAAGCCTTTATTTTTTAAGGTAGTCAATCAAAAAAAAAAAAAAAAAAAAAAATCAAAAGAATTCAGACTGTGTCTAAAAATGTTTTTAAAACACTTTATTTAAGCATTTGACTTTTTACAAAGATTAGTGACTTCATTGTTATTGTGTTATAATCAATTTATATGATTTTTAATATTTGGATGTCAGGAAGTTAGCAGACTAAATAATAAATAAATATATTGTAAATGTAATTACAAATAATATATTATTTATTTATATTACAAATAAATTACATTTTTTAAGACAGCTAATTTGACATATTGTATTTTTTCTTGTACTGTATATTTTTATATTTAATTTTATGGTTCAAAGAAAATCTACATTTTTCCTCTCAAATAACTAAATTTAATATATATATATCTATGCTCTTATATCACTGCATTTGTAAGGATCATTTTGTCTTGGAGATAAAAGAACGTTTTTTTATTTATACATGTGTTGCAGTGTCTTTGAACGCAGCATCACAGCACATTCCACACTGGAGGAATAATCTCTGGCAGAAGTGAAAAGGTTATTGCTGATGAATTCTCCGTACACATCCACACTCTAAAAAGTAATTTGACAGTTGAGCAAAAGAGGGCACTGTGTGAAGTTCTTTTTACATAGTTGTATTTTAGAAATTTACATAAACTGTACTTTTCCACCAAGGTGTCGGCATCAGTAGGTCTAAGGATGCACATGTGTATCTCAAGGAATTTTAGGGAAACTGCACTCAGTCATTTATTTTCCTCATAAGACATTTAAATGTTTTGCTCCCACATTTGCATTTCTAATATTAAAGTATTGGTTACAGAAGTGCCTCAAATGTAAAAGCTAGGAAAACGGTCTCTATTGTTTCGGTGTTCTATATAGGAGCTAGGCTAACCAGGCTAGGCTAACGAGGCTTAAGTGTCCTACCTACATCAAAAACATCCATATATATATATATATATACTATATATATATACTTTTATATATATATATATAAGTATTTGTTAATTGTATTTGCTATTAATTAAGTATCTTTCAGAAAAACTAAAAACTAAAGATAACTAAAGCTAAAGCTTTTCAGCCAGGCCACTTAAGGCTGTTTTACAATTCCAATAAAGTTATTAAAGTTTGAGAGAGTTTAGCTTTAAGAGTCCAAACTAACAGGTTCTTGTATTTAATGCACAAACACCTTGTGTGATTGACAGATTTAACAATCATTCTCCGTCTATAACAGCAGCAGTTACATTTCATTGTGAACTTTTTGGGTTTTTTTTTTTTTTAAAAACAAGAATATATTAAGATGTCTGTGACTTAGTGCTGCTCAGGAATGTTGCATAGAATTAATGAGTTAAACTCTTGTACAGCGAGTAAAGTTTTTGGAATTCAGAAAATGGATTTGCTCAGTAATCAGTTGATGACCTTGTGGTTTTTTTCCTCTTCTTTTTTCAACCCCAACAGTGAACTTCAGGGAAATATTTTAGCTAAAACGGGCCTTTGTGTGGGAGTTGGGTTGGAAAAAAAATATTGTAATCATACAATATGCGCACATTTGTGTATGCACACACACGCTGACCCCTGGGTTCAGGTGACAAAGAAATAGCATTGTTCCTTTGGAAGCAAACCAAAGCGGTCAAATCAAAGTGAAGAAAGCGCAGAAATATCATGAATACTTATCTTCCCGTCCAGTATGCAGATTTTATTTATGAGAATGCGTTGCTTTGCAGCTCACGGAGCAGATTCTAGATTCTTCTTCAAGTGTCAACAGGTAAAACTGGCCGATAACACAACTTTGATGTTGCCAGACAAAATATCTACCACACACACACACACACACTCTTCTCCTTCTTCTAGAACTCTTATGGGAGACTTCAAAGCCCTCCACCCCATACCCTTCCAACCTCCTCCTGCCCCCCCCCCCCCTCCCATTTCTGGCTTCTCACTTTAATCCAGTGCAACAGAGCCCTTCAATTCAAAGAGCTGGGGAACACCCCCTCTGCTCTCAAACAAGAGGACCTAAACTTTTTTTCCCCGAATTATCCAGGACTGCCCTTCATCCCTAGTCCTCACCCCACTGCTGAGTAGCAATTACAGTGCTGCCAGCCAATGACCAGCTCCTGCTATTAATTAATGGCACAAAGAGCGTTCATTTCCTGGCTTTCTCAGACAGACAAAAATGAAGGGGAAATGGGGGTAAGAGATGCCTGTTTCAAAGGCAATTCAGTCTGACCAAGCCTGAGGGAAGAGAGATGAAGAGAGTGAAAAAGAGAAGAAAGACCTGCGCTGCCAAAGTGTATGAAGGTGGAGGCCACATATGATACATGGCCCCGCTCCAGTATGACTGAAAGTTTTGTTGCACAGATTCTCTTAATGGGCTGGAGAGTTGAGAGCCTTTAGCCTGGGTGGGCAACCGTTGGGAAACAGGTTTAATGTCTTGTCTGAGCTTTCATTTCCTCTTAAAAGGAAAAAGAATTCCCTTTCACCAACGGACAGTCCAGTGGGTGGAGTAGTGGGTGGGGGTGGGGGGTTTAGAGAGGGAGTGAAAAAGGGAAAAGAACGAGAGTGAGCAAGAAAATTTGAACAAATGTGGTGAAAGGATTAAGACGATTCATTCATGATCCTGATGTTGGTATGAATGAGTTGACACGAGGACAGTTTGGTCTCATGCTCGTTTATCATAACCATAAGTCACATGTTAACAGTGTGGCTTCACCAAAAAACTCTAGTGAAAACATATACTGTACTCTGCTGTTTGGTTCAGTTTATTCACCAAGCTGCTGCTACTTCACTTGGAACCAAATCAACCAAAGTTTGGTTTGTTGTGATAATAAAAATAGTTCTGAATGTTATCAATTGACCAATAATACATGTGCTATTTTTGTGTCCTACCAAACCTCATCACATTGATCAAATAGATGTTGAGCAGATTTAAATGCTTGGTTGAGGTTCTGTATTGACTGAAGTATATTTCATTAACGGTGCCTTGGCTAGAACACTAGTTATTACTATAGTTCATTGTAAAACAAATGTAATTTAGCATCAAATGTTCTCTTGAAGCTAATCTCTGTGAATTCTCTGCTAATGTTTCTATATCAATAAAAAACTCAAATTCAAATCAGTTCTCTCAAAACACTTAGTAATAAAAACAAAAACAAAGCCATATTGTAACATTACAAAACAAACAAAAAAACAAAACAAAAACAGGTGTTGGTGAGGGTTATATTACTAGCTTGAAGCTAATTGCTACCTTGTTTGGTGTTTGAAGGTTTTGTTGAATGTCCCATTTTACAAGCTGCTAAAATTTGTATATTTTTTCTTTTGAAATCTCGATTAAGTTTTCCTCCTAACAAGTCCCCAAAAGTACAAGTACAAGTGTGACACAAGAAAGTTATTTTGCCACAGATGTCACGTCACATTAGCATATACTTGCACCGTCTCTGTTAATCCACAATGCTAATCTAATCATTGAGGAAACAAGAAGTTCGGTCAGATCAGAGTTGCTTGTTCTTATAATAACTTAAATACTTTTTTGGCCGGAAGTTTTTGTTTTGTGCCAGAGATTCTTTTCCAGTCTTTTTTGGCTTCCAGATTTGTCACCGTTGAGTTGATGTGCACAGATTTGGCAGTTCGATTGTCTGTATATTTCTGTGAACACATCTATTTTGGTGCTGTGTGTCACTGCAACCCATAATCGCGTGTGAACGCTGACTACTCCTCTGTATTTGGCCAGAACACCATGGGGAGCCTGGCTGTGCAGCACAGGAGCTGCTTTGTGAAAGTGAGCGGCCTGTTGCTGAATCCTAGTCTGGGGCCGGAATCCTGAAAGGAAAAGATTTATACAGAATCCTAAAAAAAAGTTAACTGTATGTGCACCAACATCTACTCACATGTCATTTTTGTCTTTCTCACAGGAAAACACATGTAAATAATTTACACACAGCCACTCTTCTGTATGAATATTCATTTGCAAATGTGATGAGCTGTGACATGCTTTTCTGGCAGAGCCTGGAGTCCACATGGCCGGGGTGTTAGAGACAGAGAGAGAGAGAGAGAGAGGGGCGAGGAGTGTTACTGAGGCCTGCCTTCTTCAACTGGATGGATCTGTGATGGTCAGCGAGCTCAGTCACAGATGGATTATAGATGCTCAGTTCAGTCATTCATGTTAATAACGCAGAATGCCTAGCACTGGTTCATTTTCACAGTGTGTGAATGGATACTAATGTTTGTGTTAAAGTTAGAACAGGAGTCAATATCAGGAAGTCTCACTCTGGTCCCTTTCCGTGGTGGATTGGTAGTCCCCCCCCCCCCATCTCCCCCTAGAAGAGGTGAGACCTTTGTGTGGTGTTGACACGAGGTAGCTGGCATGGCCAATCACTGCAGAACAATGCTGCCTTTCCGTGGCGGCCCATTGTGTAGCGATCTTTGCATTGTACAACCGTCCCTTGCCCCATTTAACAACTGGCCAGCTGGCTCCGAGGAGGCAGGGCCGTTGACGAGGTACATAATACCCCCTCCAGCCCTCACCACAAAAGAAGGACATGTACACAGACACCTCAGTGGCGCACGAGAGGCTAACAAGGGGATACTTGGGCCTCACAGGCAGGTGGTGCTGCCAACGTCTGTGCAAACAACAGGTAGCTTTTGTCGCTAACGACAGACCAGCGTAGATTTGTTTCCTCTTCTAAAATTCACATTGAGATTTTTTTCATTTCTTAGCAAAGTTGTATATTTCAGTGAAACTAAGCTGAGGCTTAAATTCTACTTATTTTTTACAGTCAACTTCTAGCATTTCCCGTAGAAGGCCACACAAACGCCTGTAGTGGAGCAACACACTTCAGATGTAGTGAAGTCTGTTGGACGCCAGAAGGGAACCGAGGAACAGAGAGGGTGCAGTGGTTGTTCTTCTCTGTGGTCCAGTGAATGTGCTGACTTGAAATGACAGTAACTGTAACTGTGCACTGTGGCTGTTATTAATAATAATTTTATCTCTATGCTTTTTTTTAAACAGCTTAACGTGTGACTGCAGGTCAAGACAATTAGAAAAAAATTGAAATTATGCATTTCAACATTTTTAAATTAATCTTCCAGACTGAGCTCTTTAACATACAGTCGATCCTGAAGCCTTCAAACCCAAGTTCGCTTCCTTAACCACTAAGCCACCACTGCACAAATCAGAAATTGTACCGCGAGGGCAGAATATAAAGAAGACAAAGATCAGACCAAGGCTCATGAATGATTCCATACTGATAGTTTGACTGGTCTGACCCTCAGAAACTACCTAGTGTCAGAGTGCACCAGACACACACTGCCTAATGGACGGACATCCATGTTAAGACCCTGTTCGAACAAAATTCAAGGGAGAGATACTCTTGTACAAGTACCTGTAGTAGCTTTAGCTCACTTAGCCTACAGATTATCCATACGTCCCCTCTTTGTCTTCTCTGCAGCCTATGGTGTGTCCTGGTTCTGCTAATTGTTCCAGACTGGCCGTGCAGGGCTACGTGTAGGAGGTATGTGCATGGTAACTAAGGTTGAATGTCTGTGACCCCAGAGTGACGGGGTTAGCAGGAGGGAAGTACAGAGCAGCAGGGGAAGTGGGAGCACCTGTGCAGGTCATCGGCGGCCCATCATGCCTCACTAATTTTGGAAGTGACCTCTGACTTCCATTCCCATAATACACCGGGGCAGAGGGCGTGAGGGTCTTTCCCCTGCTTCTAATTACCTGCAGGAACACAGTTGTTATCTGATTGGACCTCCTTATAAAATCATACCATCGACTGTGTACTTTGATCAGTGTCAGCACCATTTAGCCTATTAACACACTACTGGGGTGTGACAATGAAATTAAGCTAAAGCCAATAATTGCTACAGTTCCTTGAGCAGTTGACACACTGAGGGATTAGCACCTTCCCCCAGCTATACAATAATGATAATGCTCCTCACACACAAAGACACAATCCAAGGTTTAGAACACAAATGTTAGGTCTCTCTCTCAAGAGCCGCATTGATTTATTGTGCAACCATCAGAAATCGTGCAGTTAAAGTTGTCCTGGTGGGGAGCTGTTGGCAAGAGGCAAGGCACTACAACAAGACAAGCCCAAAAGCACACCCTGTTCCCAGAGTACAGTGACGACAGAAGCCAGAAATCTAGAAGCAAAGAACCGGAAAAACAGTTCCTACAGAGCCTAAGCAGAGCTTAAGTCTCTTCTATACTTTCAAGTTACCACACGACCAGTGGAACGTTCCGGTGCTGAGTAGCTGACAAACTTACATCTGAACACTCCTGAACTGACGAGGAGATCCCCGTTTGTGGATTCAGACTGGAGCTGTTCGACTGTGTACTGAGGGAGTACTGGGTACCCGACTCCCTGTTGCAAGGTCATGGGCCCAGCAGTAGGACTGATCTCTGGTGAGAGTTGGAGTTTGCAGGGCTCTGTGGACAGAATTAGTAGGTGCAGCAGGGATCTCAAGGGCGTTCATTTGGATGGCAACATGAAGGATCTCTTAACAATCTCTGAATGTGGTTCTATTGGCCTTACTAGGCCTTGATCTTTAATTCTCACAGGAGCGTAAAGCACAGATATCCCCTTCAGGTACAGGACTTCCCTACCCTGACCTATGGTCTTGATCAGGAGGCATTGACCAAAAGAAAAAGTTCACGATATTAGCAGCCAGAATCAAGTTTCCTTCCCCGACAGGTCGAGACTTGACCTGCTGCTTCTCGGCATCGTGAGGAGCCTGACATGGAATCTGAAATCTGATTAGAATGCTTCCGGAAGAGGTTCTCTGGTGAGGACATACCAGAGGGACATGTCTCTAGGCAGTTCTCTTGACATAAAAAAAAAAGCTGGAGCCCTTGTGGTTTCTCTGGGTTGGATGCATCACCTGTGACCTGACCTTGGATAGGTGATGGAGGATAGATAGATGGAGACATAAACTGTAAAGTGACAGTCTGACAGTCAATTCACATGGATTTGACATCAAATATTGTACCGCGGTATTCACAACACTGTATTCAAATATGAAATAACACGCCCTAATCTCCAGGGCAGTCAGGTAATAACCTACTAATTATTACTAGTGAATGATTTGCCAACAATTACATTAATCAGTCTGCTTAAAAACAGGTCATAACTGGTGTTTTACTAAGTATACATTTTCACCCTACTGCCTGCACTGACCTGCTTAATTCCCTATGATAGGACGTCACAGTATTCTCCGCTTATTGTTGCTCCACTGGCAGTCATTACCATAATAAAGGCTGCGAGGATATGGATGCTGGTATTCACAAAGTCCTTGGTGATGAAATCTAACAGAAGGCAAAAGAACTGCCCCAAGAGCAGCCACTTCATGTAAAACAGCAGAGGTAACTGAAAGGCTGTTCACTCAAGCAGAACTTCTAGAACAATTCTGGCCTTGTGTGTTGTCAGCAGCCGCAGTATTGTCTGGCGGCCTTGGACTTAGCAGGGCCTGATCTGAAAGGTGTGTCTGTTTGCTTGTAATGACGGATTACACATCGTGTGTCGGACAGTCAATCAGCTGTCAGCCACAGCACTTCATGGAAATACAAATACTACTAAAAATATGCCCACGGTACTCATGATATGGTTCAAATATCCTGCTGGTGTGTTTAGGCATCAACACAGGTAGAACAGGCTCTCCCACTGAACTAAACATGGAACAGCACTCATTACATGCTGGGATAATGGAGTGGTGGCGATGGACCACAGAGAAGGTCTTGACCTCATCACCTCCAGACAAGAGCCATAGTCAATATAACAACAAATGTTTTGAACTACAGCCAGTGATTCAACAATGTCTAAACAGATGATGATGTTACTTTGATGAAGACTACCTGCCAAATCGTTTTTGGGGTGCAACATTCAACATGAAGATTTTGGCATGTGTGTAAAAAGAATGGAAATATGGAGAAAATATAAATATTAAATACTAGATTACTTATATTCTGTATTGTTAAAATAGCGTTTATTTTGAGTACAATACAATGTAGATTGCAGTACCCAAATATAACCCATGGGGGGAACATGGAACTCCATACAGAGAGACCTCAGTCATCACTGTGAAACAAACCAGTGATTCCATAAGGCATATTTCCTCACTGGTTCCTAAAACAATCCTTGTATGTGTTGTTGTTTTTTAATGAATTTCAGTGAAGGTGTTGCATCATATTATAAAGAAATAAATCCCTGAGCCTAAGTGATGATACATTCTAGACATATGAAAATAAATAGTGCTAGTTTGGATCATTTTACTTTTGATGGGAACTTTTGTTTGTATCATTTTTTTGTTGTTGCAGTTTTTGGTTGTCTTTCTGCTGTGTATGTAGCCTGTCCAGTATATGCCCTGATGAACATGTGCAGTCTCCCCCCAGGCAGTGCCACGGGGGACATGTAGACTAACAGATGACCACAGTTGAATCCTCAATTGTCCTGTTGAAAAGCAAAGCCACGCCTCATCAAAAGCTGGTCTCACTGACAATCTTATTGTAAGAAATTGTTATTAAATATGAAGGAATATTAATAATGTTATCATTTGGATTTTAAAATAACCCCTAAAAAAACTCACACATACATTAAATCCTAGAAGCATTGTTCAAACACTAAATTCTATCTAGTTTTGAATTTTTTAAAATGTATTTGTAGAAGCAAACAGGGAAGCTACTGCTAAGTTGTACTGTACTGTATTAAACAATGCACAGTTTTCCACAGTTCATTTTACAGGTTGTGTTGATAATGACTTTTGTTGACCGTCATTACACTCATGAAGTTTCATCCACATCTTAGACCCCAACATTAACAGGAAACTGTAGTGGGACCAAACTATAAAACATGTCTGTGTCTGTAGTTCATGAAGTGCAAGTGAACATCGGCCGTGATGGAATCTGTTTCTAAGGTTGTGAGTTACAGGCACTGCCTGATCTTATGTTGGTTGTTACCATTTTGACAATGCTTGGAGAAAATCAATCCCTCATGAAATTTTCTAATTTGTTATGCATTGTGTGTGTGTGTGTGCAGATGTGTGTGTGTGCAGATGTGTGTGTGTGCAGATGTGTGTGTGTGCGCGCGTTAGCTTGAATACCTGCAACTAGCAAGACAATACAGAGAAAGAGGCACAATGAAAGCAGACGGGCTATTCTCCCTGTGATAAACAGGGATGATTCAAATGTCAGTTTTGAATATCATCCTAAAAGAGACCTCTCCATCAATGCTCCAGTCATTATAGATGATGGGAGAAAGAGGAGGGAGAGATTGTTTCCTCTGTTTGAGCTTCTATCCCTCTAATTATTAAAACACCTTTCCCCACCTCATCTTTTGAAAGTGCTGGGCAGAGGAAGAGATAAGACGCATTGTTGTCTTCTGACAATGTCCTCCCCTCCTCGTCTCCATACAGGCTAAGTTTTAATTTGCAGCCATTTAAAAAAAAAAAAAAACAAAAAAAAACAACACCCAGATGGTAAGACACAAACTCGCTCTGTCTATCTTTGCTGCCTTCTACGGAAACAGCACTAGATTAAAAAAAAAAAAAAAAAAGATGTATGCAGATGAGGCCAAGGTGGCGAGCTCTGAATCGACGCAGGGATATTGTCTCTGACAAAAGTGGGAAATAAATTGATGTGTCCCTCCACGGTTGAATAGGTTAGTGGGTGCCTTGCCAAATCTGCCTCTCTACGATGCCAAGAGAGAAGACCCTCTTACAAAACGAGGACATTAACCGCTAAGCGTCCGTGTTTGATGCAGAAATGTTGGTTTCCTCAAGTGGAGGTGAGCAAACACTTGTAATTATGATAATGAACATAACAAGTTCTTATCACCTCCGGATGATTGGTTGGCTATTGTTCTGAAGAGTCTTTGCAGTAACTCACTTTTCCGGAGCAGAGTCATGTCAACAGAAGGAAGGTTCCTCGGAAAATTAATACAACTAACTACTAGCTTGATGATTCGTGTACCTTTAGCTTAAGGCGTATGTGTCAAACCCAAGGCCTGCGGGCCAAAGGTGGAGTGCCAAGTCATTTTGTGTGGCCTGCAGGAGCTTAAAAAGTGTTTAAGTGTCTTGAGTTTATTAACTTTTTAGTAACTTTTTTTTTTTTTACCACTGAGGGCAATTGAAAAGTATTTCTAACTGGAATAAATAATAATTGCAGAAACATGTATTAATATGCTATAGCATTGTTTCCCAAAGACTGAGACGCGACCCTCAAGTGGGTCGCAAGAGATTTTTTTTGGGTCGTCTCGCATCATGTTTCCCAGGAGTTTATGAATAATCTCTACTGACTTGGGTCGCGAAGATTTGTGACTTTTAAAATATGGGTCCCCAGAAAAAAAGTTCGGGAAACTCTGTGCTCTAGAGTAGTGCCAGCTGTACCATCTTACAGTTACAACCAGGCCTGTATCGATGATGTGGTCCCCCAGGGAAAATGAGTATTTGACCAGTGTGATGTCTGCTCTGAGAGATGTTATTCCAAATGATCTTGAAGTCCACACTGTAACTGTGAATGGAAACAATGCTGTCACTCCTCCTTGTTACCGAGGCAAGTTGGTTTGTTTTCTGTGTTTTTTCTTCAACTTCCTAGGTCTATCTCCACTGTTCCAGAGGGTCTACTAGTTTCGGGGGTTTAATGCTTTGCTTACTTCAGACTGACAGATACAAGTAGCACAGATGCTTCACATTCCATGGAGACAGCCTATTAGCCAAAAGAGTTGGTGAGAGACTAAGAAAAAGGCCTAGTCGAGGGTGACTTATTAGCACCATTGTCAAGTATTGGTGATGTGTTGGGGTTCTGTACTCACATGCAAATGTAACACCCCTTACCTTGGTCCCCCAATCCTTGTCAATCCTTCCCTTGTTTCATCCTTCCACCCTTCATCCCACCCGTTTGCTATTTGTCTCTTCATCTCAGCATCACCTTTGCCACTCGTATGCCTCTGAAGGGCAACTTCCCTTCCTAATTGATCTGTGGAGATTTAAGCTAACCTTACTGCTCTTGCAAAGAGACATGCGTGAGCACAGAGATCAGAGACAGTAAAGGAGGAGGGGACACGGAAGATGGATGAGCACTATTTATGCTGCCACTGATAGATGTGTTTTAAAGACACAAAGTCTGCGTTTTTGAATATTTGGTTTCTGAAATTTGGCTGGAATATCAATATCCTTTATCAGATATAGTTGTTGGCTTATTTGAAAGCAGTCGAGTGAAAAGACGCTCCTTATTTCAGGCAATCGATGAAGGCAGGACAATAATTAATGTGACTGGGCGTATGCATCTCCCAGGGCTAGGCTGAGAGGGGAGCCAGTGTCCTCTCTCACTGCTCACTGTGCTGTTTTTAATGTTCTTCATTCGAAGGATATTCCACATTATTTATGTAGTACAGCGTTCCCTCTCCTGTCGTGGTAGTTGTGTTCCAAGACCCACCGTGAAAAGGGAAAATCCGCAAAGTAGAGGTGAGATAGTTACTATATTATTTACGTATATATTTACAGTTTACCAACCTCCCCCACACTGTTATCAACCCTCCCTAGACTGTAGTACCCTTTCCCAAACAGATATATGCGCAGTAGAGCTGTGTAGGAGCGATGCAGTGTGAAGTGAACGAGAGCTGTACTGAGGGAGTGAAAGGAGAACTGTGATATGGAGAGGGAACACTGTATTTGAAAATAAATCTAAATTTTCTTGAGTTGTATCCTTGTAGGATCAGGAAACTTACACGTGCTTAGAAACCTGATAAAAAGTCTTTGACTTAAAGATTGTGGTCATCATGACCATGTGTGGTTAGTGCATCCTGGGAAAGGTGTTTCATTCTAACATTTAGATATCACATCCATCATTAAATTCACAACATAAACCATAAAAAGGAACAGAATTAGGAAATAAATGTAGAACAGTGACATATTCACACAACTGTTCAATATAGACTGAAAAGACAATCGCACTCCATCAGTCCTTGTTTCTGTTATTGCTGTAGAGATTTCTCCATCAACTCTACAACATAAATATCAAACAACTATTGCACACATTAGGTTGATTTAAATAAATACATAATAATACAATTCATACATAAAAACGACTGTGAATGATTGTTGGTATGTGGGCTACGATGGACAAGCCAACTGTCCAGGGTGTGAATAAATGACATATATAGAAATATCTTATAGGGTGTCCTGTACAGTGTTCCATTTAGTGTCACTCCATCCATCCGTCCACCCATCCATCCATCCATCCATCCATCCATCCATCCATAGTTCCTGACTTTTTCTTCATGGTTACTCTGTGATCAGAGATCGTCTCTCTTCTCTCCTTCTTTTCTACGCTACTTTTATTTTCAGGAATAATGCGGTGCAGAAATGAGCCTGAACCAGACAGTTAAATTACAGGGTAATGAACAACCAGCCACTGATATCTGAATCCCCAATCTGTTTGCCGTAAAATTCCTCCACGTTTGCTGAATAAGAGACCTCTGAGTATCTATCTCTCACATATCTTTTGTTTTGTTCCTTGACTTAATAAATCATCAAGGTTATGGGGATAAAATAGAGAATAATCCACAGCAGCTGTCTTTTTACTGTCTACAGTTGGATCCATTAGACTCCATTGATGTTTCTTTTAGATTTATTATTTCAACAGAGATCGTACAGTTCACAGCCTCGCTTTGCGTTCTTCTGTTTCACTGAGGAGCGAGTAATTAATTCCCTTGTAAGGAGGAACACGGAGAGGGGTAGAGGAAGAGGGAGAGAGCTCTGTTTGAAAGGTGTTTTATTTGCATTAGTATTCATAATTACTTAATGACGAATCAGATATGGTTCAATGCAACTTACTGCAGAAACAAGCTGTCTGAACCGTGTATTTAATTAGAGTACCACCACTACATGGTCCTCCGTGACGTGATCCTCTACGGCGAGGACTTGTATTTATTTAAATACGGACATATTAGTGGGTGATTTGGAAATCTTGTTCAGCCCTTATTATCCTGCTACACTACAGAGCTCTAATTAAAAGAGACACTGAAGTTAGGTGGAAGGAAAAAACAAAGCGATATACAGTACTACAAGAAGATTTACAGGCTGATTTATTTGTGTTGATGTATGATACTTTACACATTATATAAAAAAAGGTAATTTTGCAGTACATTTAAATGAAAGTCAAAGCTTGTAATACTATATTTATTAAATGGAAAAATTAAACTAACAATTGATTTGTTGCTACAGTCGTCTCTGACCTGGACAAGGTCTGAGAAGTCAAAACTGAAAACACGTTCTCAGGTGATGTGCACATTTGATTGGCTGGTAGTGTCATGTGGGATGATACTGAAGTAGTAAGTGGATAAGCAATGTGCTTTGTTATTGTCCATTATAGAAATCCTGACAACATGGACATAATTATTAACCAGTTAGCATTCACGTCAGAGCTCCACGACATTTGACCTTTTTATTCCATAATTCTTTGAATTTGTTTTCTAATGACTGGAAAACTGGTCACTTATCTTCTAACCCTCTTCCTAAAACTTAAAAAACGTATTGTAATGCATCAGGTATGTGCAGTTATCTCATGTGTTATTGCCAATACTGTTCTTGAAATAGATTTGCTGTTTTCTGCATTTTCCTGGGTGCCCTGAAGGCATCATGGTTTGGCCTGCATGCATATCATGTGTGGTTAGGAGTTAGAGTTGACCGGTTCAGAGTTGCTGCAAGGTTTTGGTGTCCGCTGTGGCTGACAACAGGGTTTACTCTATCAGTCACTAAGCTAGCTCTGAGTTATTTCATCAGAATCAGAATTATAATTCTATATTTATAATCAAAATTATAATAATTGCTCGCCAGAGGGAAATTGTTGAAATGTTGATTTTCTCCACTACAGTGTTTTGCATATTTAGGCAAACTGATCTGGTATTACTGTACTGGAGGTCTGTTTGTACAGAAGCATGTTTTATCACCGGGACCCTTCAAAATGTACAGCTGCTTAATGAAAGTGGAAGTGAGGGATGGCATATTAAAATCTGCTAATTAACCAAAAGATTTGTCACCCTGCTGTATCTCCATAGACCCCCTGTGGTTGCAGACCCCCCCCCACCCCCCAATGACCTAAGGCCCTTAAAACAAAACGACTTCTAGTTTTTGATAACAATTTTCTGTTTCTGTTTTTGTTCCATAAATACCACAAATGTTTGTTTTCATTAGAACTTAAAACATTACAGTTTAAACTGCTATCTATAATTAAACATTTTATTCTGTTAAAATAAAGAACAACATTTTTAACACAACAAAATATGCATTCATTAATCATGTTATAATAATTATTAGGTATTAATGAACTTTGATGTTTGTGAACCTGATTGTACAGGTGTTAGTTAGTTAGTTAGTTAGTTAGTTAGTTAGTTAGTTAGTTAGTTAGTTAGTTAGGATTATCCAGCATGGGTGAAACATCTAAAACTCTTCTTCATAAATTAGAATTATTTTAATTTTCACGTTCAACCCCAGGTGTTCTTCATAGCAACACATATTATTTTTGAATTTCAATTTATATTTTTAAGTGACTCCCAGATCTGTCTGGGCTCTGGTCAGTTTTTCTGCTTCGTCTACATAAAGAAACAAGGGAATCAAACAGGAAAATTAAAAGACCAAATCTGTGTGAGGTTAATTCTATCTATTCAAAAACAACTCCTCTATGACCACTTGTCCTCGAACGTCTTTCTATGAGACAAACAGCAGCTCATGTTTTCCACAGCAGCATCGTTCCACACTGAGGGCTGGGCATCGGAGTGTGAACAGGCAGATTTTCCACTACCACAAGCCTGTGATGGGCTCCACGATATCAGAAAACTCATTTTGGCAGTCCCCCACTGAGTCCCCCTAGTGGGAAGACACTTCACAACCCTGGGACACAGTCACCCCAGGGGGGAGAGGGAAATAAAAGAAGAGGAAAGGGGTGGAGAGCTAGGGGTGGAGGGAGAAATAGAAATAAAAAGATGCAAAATGTGTAAGGATGACAATAAGAGGTGCAGAAGAAGAAGGTATAGATGAGGAAGAAGAAGTCGGAATGAAAAACAACAACCAGAAAGCAAGAAGAAGTCAGCAAACGGCGAGGAAGACGGAGGGATGAAAACTTGAGAAAGGGAATGATTGCTTGCGGCTCATTTCTCCACATATGAGCCCATCTGTACAGCTCCCAGGGTGGGACGGCACCACTGCACTGACTGAAATGACTAAGCCAGTCAAAGACAGCCCAGCACCACAGGAAGCCAAATGCAATCCCCAGAATCCTGGTCTGGTGTTGTTTTCTCCAAAACCCTTTTCAAAAGCTTTTTTTTTTTTCTGGCTGAATACATTTTTTTTTTTTTTACTTTAAGGCGTAATTTGACCTTAATGTTATCTTGGATTCATTTACATGGAAAATATCCAGAAAAGCATGTGTACAGGAAGAACCACACTAGAAACAACAGAATATTCTTAGATTCATTTAATTCATCTTCTGTCCTGGGAAGGAGCTGTTTTGCTTGACAAGTGCTGTAATGTACAAAGGTCAAAGTCAAACCTGTGAAAGACTAAACGTCCTCTGGACATGTCAGTGACTTTGTTGATGGAGTGAGTTTTGTGGAGAAACAAGATTTTGAACAGAATTTTCTGTTCACTGTTAACTCAAAATCTAAAATCTATAGATCAATGTTTAATGTCCACCAAAACGTCACATATTTATTCTGTATTTTTTGAATACTTTTAATTTAATTTGCATGACTTACATATAAATATAGTGGAGTAGTCATTAGACAATAAAATGGGTGTGACACACATACATCTTTCTGCTGTGATTGGTCAAAATTCCGTGATTATTCTGATTCTTAATTTTAATCGATTGACATTTATGTTAATATTTTCATTAATATTATAATAATAACATATATTAGGGCTATGTATATTTCCATACACACACACAGCTGCTCCACTGGAGCGAAATTGACTGACAGCTGGAAAGAAGTGTTCTGTAGACGCATCATCTTGTGGTATTGTAATATTTACTGTTAGCACCTCAGGCTACATGATATGCTTCACTGTCACTATAAAACAAGCAGTTCTCTGAGAACTGAAGCACATCTGCTGTCACCACTCCACCTCCCTCCCTGCCCCCCCNGAGCGAGAAGAGAGAACTGAACAGAGAACCCTGGAGTTAGAAACTTTCCTCCTCTCGTTGTTTTGCCCAAACACCACACACTTCCTTTACCTGTGACCACAGCTTAGGGTGAAGCTCAGTTGAATTGATCATTCCTCTCACCAATAATTCATTGTGTTGTCGCAAACGTGTCGTGTGCATGGTGTGCACCGGCCGAACAATACTAGCTGCATACTAAACAGCTCAGCTGACCAATCCTGTGACAGTGCTGCGAGTCAGATGACCTGCCGTTTATCTTCTGATAAATGGCAGGTCAAGCCAGGTGGCATTCAGCACCACGTCCTTCAGCTCCACGCACGCTCCCACTTGCTCCTTTTTTCAAGACCCCCTCTGTTCCACCCACCCCTCAACCCCCCTTTTTTTGCACTCAAAGCCTACAAACACCTCCCTTCCCCCAACATTTGTTGCACATACGTCCGTTATTTTTCACGCTTGCTGACTTCTCTTTCCTCTCTCAGTCTCTACTTTGAACGTAATTAACTTTTCAATTACAATTGTTTTACTTGTGTGAGAACCACCGACTAAGAAGAATAATTTTCTGCTCCCTAATTGGGTAAGATGTTGGGGGAAAGGTTGGATATCAACCAGGGAACTATGTGTGACTAGCCTCACAAATCACCAAACAAGTAACCCTACAGAAACTCAGGTGCATGAAGGTGTGATCCAAGGTCTTCACAAAACCCTGAAAAAAATGAGCATTTAGTATCAAGGGAAAACAGAAATTGTATTAGCCACATCCAAATAAATACACTAAGAATTGTATTCACAATATATAACACAACAAACGCAGCTGTTGGGTTTTTAAGTTTTCCCAATGTTACAACAATTTTAGGTGCATTAGTGTTACAATGTTACAACAATTTTAGGTGCATTAAAACATATTTTTCTTTGACCAACTGTCTTCTTGTACAAACACCAGCTTACTTGATGTTTTCACTGGTACACATACCCTACGCCAAAGACTCGTTTCTTCATGCCTGGTCTGGATGTTTTGTAAGACATGGACTTTGAATAAAGGAACACCGTTGCAGCCCTTCTTAAATTAAATGCAAACTACACCAAGAGCAGAGCGGCAGGATTGACAATACTCTCCTGTCTGTGTGAAAGAGGCTTCTTGCTGTTTCGGTGGCTATCAACTAGTCATGTGTGTAATTGCCTGAAGCGTTTCTGCAGCCTCAGATGCATCACTGTAAATATTAAAGGGAGAGCTCCACTTAATAAAATGCTATTCAAACAATATTCTGCCTAACTTATCTGTGTCGCTCCGTTTCTCAGCTGTGCCTCGGAGTGGAGAGGCTCTGCATGTGAGATGGGGTCAGTATCAAGATGAAATTTCTTTCTTTCTAGGTGAATGCTAAAACGAAAAAGGAGAATGAGGCAAGAGCCGATTAAATGAATCCATTTAAGAATGAACAGGTCTGGAATAAGAAAAAGAGGCAAGTGGAGCTTCAAGATTATAGCTTTTCTACGGTGAAAAAAGGTGGAAAAGGAGGGAGGAGGGAAGTAGAGGGAGGGAGCGATGGATGAGACAGGATCCTGGTATTGATCCATTCCAAGGCCACGGCCTCCCTGCAGACACCCTGCTGCTGCCTTGACTTTGGGCTAATCCTTGGCCCCGACCTTAATAGCTGCATCGTTTTTGGCCGTGTATTCAGCTGCTGCTGCCCTCATTGTCACCACATATAAAATCCTAACTGAGAATTCACTTAACTGGCATTCCTCGGGGTAGTTGTGTTGCATGTCTTAAGTTTGTCTCAGAACAACAGTTTCTCTGACCAGACCTGTGGATTTTTGGCAGTCGATCTGTGTTTTCTGAGTATCTTTCTTCATGGGCCTGTAACATACGGCAGCTCTTCTCATGAAAAGCTGAGAACAAATGTGTTTGGTGTGTCTATAATTTATGGTATTTTTACTGGTCAAAGAGCTGCCCCTAATAATGCTAATCCATATTTGTAAGTCTTTAGTGGAAGCTAAGATGAAGATGTAAATAACACATAAGTTAAGGTTGGCTCTGGGCTAACTAGTAATGACCAGCATTAAAAATGATAAAATGTTGGTTGGATCATAAAATTGACTGCACACGTCTGGTTTCATGTGGGCATCAGAGAGACGATCTGGAAGAGTTTAACAGGAATTCTTTACAATATGAGTTGTAAATATTCAAATCAAATTCAATCCATAAGAATGAAGTTACTCAAATTATTAGAATTGTATTTTTGGTTCACCACAGGGGAACAGTGGATCAAACCCTGTTAGGAATGATTACCTGAGATAAAATAACCTTCCTAAATATGTTAGAATTGTTTTTGTTCTTTTTGCCAATATTGCTGAAACACAAAAACAAACAACAGCAGGTGTAAATGTTTCACACCTTTTTGTTATTTGGAATTGTTGCCTTGAACTGTTCATGAATCATGAAATTGTTAATATGGAAAAATGATATTGAAATGACTTGTGAGTGGATGTTAGTCCTAACTCTGCGTCCTGTTGGTATTGAAGAAATCTTGGAGAGTCACTTTAAAGTAAAGCACTTGTCTTCAACAATGTTTATTAGTATATCGTCCTACCCAGACCTCTGACTCATTACATCACTGCTCTGACTCATCAGTCTGAGCTCATGTTAAAGGCAGCACAAACGATGCTGGAAGTTGAGAAGGCATTTTAATCTCGAGGTGCCTTGGTGAAACAAAAACCCCTTCTGGCAGTGTGTGTAAATAACAACATGTATGTTGACCTGGTTATTAGTGCAGGGATTAGTACACATCCTGGTCATTAAAATGTGTTAAAAAAGATTTAATTTGATGAATTTCACTTTAATTTAATTTTGACAGCATTCATAAAAATAGTTCACATTCTCTCTGTTCTTCATTAATGTGTTGCTGCTTAATGGCTCTCAGGGAGTTGAGGGACGTGTGAGGGATGCTCCTCATGTATCCCCAAGTGATTTCACTGAACATCCTTTCAAACAGCCAGGTGGCTTCCATTTTTCTTCAAGGCCTCGTTCTTGCGCTTTGTGTACAGGACAGTTTTAGATGGACCAATAAAGTCCCAGCTTTAGACGTGACAGCTTGATGCAGCACCTCCTGATCTCAGAGGGGATACAGTAAATCAGCTGCCTCCCTGTGCTTAAACAAAGGCACAGTCGGAACCATTCCTTTTTCTCCTGCTTATACTAAACACTGTGAGCCTTTACAAAACGGACACTTGGGTTTTCTACCATTTACATTTCATTTTGAATCTTCTCACTATTTCCCCAACATTCTGCTGTTTTGGAGGGGACAGTTGGCCTTTGGGTAATGTTCTGCATTCAATTTGGTCCCTGCTTGAAAAACGTTTTGGTATCATTGTTATTTTGAATCTATAGATCAATCTACGCTGCGTCCTAAATCAAGGCAGTGGTACGTGATCATTTGAATCAATGGAGATTGTGGATAGAGTCCTGATTCTACAGATCCTGTCCTTTATTTATCTAGTGCTAGTTCTGAAAGTTCCAGTGGACTCTCCACCCACAGGACGGTTCAGGGGGGGCTGGTACGGTGCAGTGGGATTTGGGTGGCGGTCGTGGAGACTGCTGCCCTGCGACCCGGTAACGGATCAGCGATTGAAAATGGATAGATAGTTCCGAAAGGAATTTTAAGTTTTCCAAACATGCTTTATCCTGACCTGTTCTGTATGAGTCATAAACAGGAGGTCCGTGGTTTACGACGTCCTCACTCTGCGCGTTTGTGGTTACGTCGCCATCTTAAGAAAGTCTTGTTCCATCATTCAAATGTATGGCATGTACATTTGACAACTGGATTGCACGAGAATATCACATTAACAATCACCTTCTGATATGAAAGTTCCCGTTGTGTGTGGTTGTGTAGGCTGATTGTAATGTTTGAATAAACAACAGCATCAGTGCAGTAGGTTGACTGTCAATGGTGAATCAGCCCCGTGACAAACCAGTACGATTTTCTTGCCAGCA
Source organism: Cynoglossus semilaevis (assembly GCF_000523025.1). Taxonomy (NCBI): domain Eukaryota; kingdom Metazoa; phylum Chordata; class Actinopteri; order Pleuronectiformes; family Cynoglossidae; genus Cynoglossus; species Cynoglossus semilaevis. The sequence goes on from NC_024320.1 coordinate 6,380,266, forward strand.
GATGTTGAGGTGAGGTGAAGGGAGTCTTGAAATATTTCTAGGATCTGACTGTGATCCCTCTCCAAGGAGCAAATGTTGAAAACCTGTGGATAGCCAATGGCAAACTGAAGTGGAGGTCGCGCCTATAGGTTTTTCTTTACATCTTAAAAGGAAATCAACAGAGCAAAGAGAGAAAATAATATATTCTGTCTGTGAAAGCAGTATTTTAGCCTGAGGGGCTTATGGATTGGTGTCTTTTTGTGTTTTATTTTTTATTTTTTGTTGTTACAGATATCAACCCTTATTTTCCTGGGATCAAAAATCCATTTTGGATCATCTGTTCACTATTAGATCTGGCAGCTGGTTGGATACACAACAAATTCAATTTGTAGGGCTGAGTTTGAGATCTTTCATGGCTATGTCAATGAAAGTCAACCCAGATTTAATTTTTAACACACTTGCACTTGAGTTTAATCTATTTTTAAAGCATGGATGAGAAAAAACAACATTGTTTGTTTGCTCTTTTATGACAGTTAATATTAGGCGTTTGTTATCTGTATTTATGTAATGATCATCCATGTTTTACTGGAGAAGTGCACTGGCTTCTTGACTGAAGCCAAACGAATCACTAAAAGTAATTATGCAAGAACAATAGCCCAGCCTAAGCCAGACGTAATCGATAGGCCATCAGACAAATGGTTCATGGGTCAGAGGTCAAGGTTCACATTCTCTCAACTCTGTGTGAATTCATTCCTTTTCATTTCCTTTTGTTCTCTGGAGATAAAGGATGCTGATTCATAACTAACATGAGGAAGACTGAGAGATGCAGTCCGACTGAAGCTCCATGAAGTGTTCTCCTGGAAGGCACTGAGTATTGATCATCTCCTACATTATTGGAGCCCTGAGGAGGAACAATCCAAACATTTGGGAAAACACTCTTAAGTCATTGCTCCAGAACTCTTGCAAGGGTGAGAAGGGGGTGATCATGAAGATAGAAGTGCTAAAGATAACAGTAATTAGTTCAAAGTACTGCTTCTTTTTCACATGAACCCATTTGGATAAGGTAAGAACAATTAATCACAGTTTTATTTGGGCTTTATTTCATACAATATGGACTTTGAAATGGCTAGAACTGGGACTAGTGATTAATCACAGGTCCGTCCGATCACCTTGTGAGCACTGTGGACCAGCAGGTGTTTTGTTATTAATACAGTGAAATATCTTAATCTTTTTTTTTTCAGTGACAGTTAAGGTAGACGCCCCAAACTAGAGTGGACTTCAGAGTTCTTTCTGATTTGTGACAAAGTCATGTACTGTGAAAAGTACTGAATAGAACCACTGAGTTTTTATGAATGGTGGGGTGTTCCTGATAGTCAAGGAGATCTGAATATTTTTTTTAATTCTCTCTGATCTTTTCTGAATTCTCTTCAGAATCAAACAGAGAGATAAACACTCTGCACATGTTTGTAATACTGCATTTGAATATCATCAGAAACATTAATCAAGTGATCCTTGGACTGCGTGGGTAAAACAGATGTCACTTTGCCTTTAGGCAACAGGTGATGTACTGACTTCTTCATGTTCTCTGGTATTGGTGAAAAACAATAAGGATTTGTGAGGCAGAACATTCATTCTGATCTCACAAAATGCCACGTTTGCTGCGAGTTACAAAGACTGTACGCTACTGTCCTCTCACTGTACCAGTCCTAATGGAGAGGAGATGAGAGCTGCTCCCCTGTGGAGCAACATACGCAGGCTTTGAGGGAGCAGGTGAGGCGTTTGGAGGAAAGGGGGGTGGGTGGAAGTGGAAGAGTCATCTCTTTGTAATTAAAATTCTTTTAATGGGACCTGCCAGACAGAAGGGGAGTGGGGGTCCCAATAGGTGGGACCAACTCGCCTTTTAGCCAACCGCCATTAAGTGAAGTTCATCACTGGTCCTTATGGTGAGGGGCGCTTTGGTTAAAAGGACGGAAAGGAAAACAAATGGGGAGCCCTGCTATGGCACCATGGTAGGACATGATTAACTCCTCCAACAGACCGAAAGCCACCATGCAAATGAAGGAGCCTGAAGCACTGACAGTATGAAAATAGCAGTGCTATTCATTCTGGCTCATCCATTCACTTATATACTGCCAATGTAATTCTACCTGTGTCTCCTGTTAATGGCAAGTTGAAAAAAAAAATATATATATATATATATATAAATATATCAACATGGTTGTTGATTTAAAGTTTTTTTTTTACGTGTCAGTCAGGTATTAACTGCGGTAAAATTCAAATCTAGATGAAAAAATTAAAATACACAGTAAATATCCTGTACTTTTTCCTCTAAAATTAAAACATGTTGAGATGCAAAAAAATAATCAGAATGGGACAGCTTTTCAATAACCTTTTATTTTCTGCTACCAGCAGTTCACATTGATGCCACCTTTTTTTCTTTTGTGCAGCATCTGAAGCTAAAATTATAGCTACTGCTACTTCATTTTCTTAGTCTTCAGCAATTACTGAAATACAATGAGGCTTGGCTTTCCTCACAGGGTGTAGATGTCTGTACTAATTCGCAATAAAGTGCTACAGCTGTCAGTGCATTTTCTGCTCGGTTACTTCAACAAATTGGAACTCTTAGTAGGGGAAAAGAAAAATATTGTACCATGTGATTCCCTGACAATCCACATGGGCTCTTCTTGCAAACATGTTTATTCTGCCTGCACTGTGGAATTTTGACTCTTAATAATGATTAATAATTATTATTATGATGATGCCTAATAACAATATCTCCTATCCATTAAAGATGGATATTCATCACTGAGACATTAGTGTTTTGTCACAGGTTTAGATTTGCTGTACTTCAGATATTATTCTTTTAGTTTGATATCAGTGATAACAGTAAAACTGCTGCGTTCTCTTTCTCTGTCTATTTGGTTCACACGGCTGCTGTCACTCACGTCTCTCAGTGGCTCCCTCTGCTTGCCTGTCCTGGCCAGCAACCAGAAGCACTGTCGAAACAATCTAGCGATATTCCCGGAAGTGTTCAGAATCAAAGCTCTACTAACACCACTGCATAATGCAGGATGGCCAGTATANTGGTTGATTTGGTGTTGATGATGGGCTAAGCAAGGGTGTGGGAGGGGAGTGTTGGTGGGAGGATATTGAGGGAGAGGGGATTGGTTTTGGGGGGGAGGGGGAGTACCCAGCAGCAAAAATGGAAGCAGAAGGACTGAGAAGGGAGTGAAGCCAGTTCCTGTGTTAGCAGTGTTGTTTTGTAAGTGCATGGCGTTACATCTGCCCCCCTGCATTTGACACAATGGTAGAAGCAAAGACAGAGCGTCTTGAGGGGCGTCATGTATTAGTTGGGATTATCCCTTGGTGAGCCTTAAAGTAAGTGTCGCTGCACATGTAACATACTGTTCACTTCTGACATGAGAGTGAGACCAATGAAAGGTGCAGTGCAAAAATCCAGTTGAATAAAAACTCTGGAGCCGTTTAACCATACCACAGTCCATACAGCGAGCCCTGGAACCACCTCAGACGCCTCTGACACATAAACGCTCCTCACCTTTACACACTGGCCTATCTCTGCTCACTCTGGCTGTAATCCTCTCCTCTGTCAGCGCACACCCCTGCTTATTACACACACACACACACACACTCATGCAGCTATTATCTCCAGCTCTTCACAATGACTGCTTTTCACTTGTACAGCCCGACCACAACCTCTGAGCCATTACCAGTTAGTACCTCAGCCTAACCCTGACATATAGGCAGGTCAAGTGTTCATCCCAGAAACTGCGTTGGTAACAAATAGATTTAAAAAAAGATTGTGTCCGTGCACACACACACACACACACACATTCACACTCAGTCTTTGGCCTAGGGGTGCCCTGCAACGAATGTTGGACTCCGCCCAAAAAAGCTCTGCGTCTCTCTTTGACAATGACCCCCTCAAACCACAGTCCTTTCTTCTACAGGACAGATGATACAATGCTGTGATTCACACCAAGCTGGGAAATCACATTCTCTAGACAGGCTCCACTGGCCCATGTGTGCCTGGCTCACAGCATGGGGTTAATTGCAAGTGAGGTTAACAAAATAAAAGACAAAAATCAGTTTCATGAGAGGCCAGGAGGCTGCATTGAAATGAGGTGGAGCATTCACCACAATGTGTGTGTGTGTGTGTGTGTCCATATGCTTTACAACCTGTGTCAGATAATATTGGCATTACTGTTTGTCTGTGCTGCAAAGTGGTGAGCTCCACACGGCACGGACAGTTCAGAATAGTAATAGATATTCAGTTAGTTTCAAAATATAAGACCTGCACATGACGCAATAAATGATACAGTATCTTAACCAGGCAGTGTTGCAGTTTCATGTCCTGTTTTGCTATGGGTTATTGTGGAGCAAGGCTCCAGTCAGCCTTTTATTGTATGCTACCTCCACAATCGCAGTTTATATATATATATATATATATATATATACTGTATATATATATATGTGTATATATATATATATATATATATAAAACATTTTGTTGTTGAAACCAGCTGCTTGAATGGGATGATTTAATTGTCCAGCAAATCGGATAAAAAGACCAATCACAATAAGGGAGAGTTAATTAAAGACCTCGTTAGGGACCTGGAAGCATCTTGTGGGGCTTGTGTGTGTTTGCGCTAGTCTATGTCTTTGTATTTGTGCGTATTCCTTGAAGGGCTGAGTCTACATGTGTCAGCTGATGACTAGGAAATCCAAGAGAACACACGCCGATCACCTCACCCTGTGTGACTGACAGGACGTTCATTCAACAAGCCAGTTGGTGGACGTCTGGTGTGTGAGATCTAACACATTGTCAGCGGTGGCTAAGGCATCTTCAACCTCAGCAGTTCATCGTCTGTGTTTGTTGAAATCAAACATTTGGATTTTGGTGGTACTATAACAAGTATCTATTTTAGTCAATATACTAAATATTTATTGACCGAACAATAATACTAGTTTAATAAATAATCAATACATAATAGTTTTAAATCTAGACCTAAAGGTTAAAGTAGAGTTTTTTGCTGCCGGCCGACATGTCATAACTCAACATTTTGGATGTTGCTGATTGTATGGAGTGATGCGAGGCCTCCACTTCTAATTGTGATTCCACGATCGTCAAGGCTGTGTGAGAAATACCATCTGGGAAGGGATATTTCTAACATATTAGATGTGTGGATTATTCGCTGTGGCTGTGCTTGTTAATGGCCATCAAAAAGCGATTCAGCTTCAGTTCTCTGTGATGTGAAAAAGGAAGTCACTCACCATCATTCAGACTGTAGTCCATGTTTCTGTCTTTCTTAAGAAGCCTGAACTGGAGGATCTGTCTACATATGCTGGCACAGTCGGACAAGACTGTCTATTCTTAAATGAAGTTCCATTACACATTAAACATGCACTCAAACGTTTGGTTTTGTATCAGATTTTTAATTTGACGAAAAACTAACTATACACACTCCACCAATTCATATATTTAATATACATGTAAAGCTTTTTCATGAAACACATTTGAATTAATTAATCAAAATGATCTGAAAGTCATTGTACTGTTTACTAAAATTAACATCCTCTAGAACTGTTACTGTCATACTCCAAGGCACATGTGTCAAACTCTGGCAAAATCTGGCCCACAGTGTAATTATATTTGGCCCACAAGATCATATCAAATGTGTACTAGAGTTGGGCCCCAGTATATAGCCCCTGTATACTGGCAGGATTTGTAGTATTATTGGTGTGTGCACTATATATATAATATATAATAATGAGACATAGTGAGAAACAAATTCCACTGTTTATTTCAAATTTAATGTCTCGTGTGTTTATAATATTAATACTTCCAAAAATTCAACATTACAGATCTGGAGAGCAGGGAAATGTTCACAATTGCCATCAATTTTTCAATAAATATAAAGTTTGGCCCTCGACCTCATCACATTTTTTAATTTTGGCCCACTGTAAATTTGAGTTTGACACCCATGCTCCAAGGGGTCTTAACTGGGCGTGCAAATGTACTGTGATCTATGTGTGGCCATACCTGTTTCTGATGTGTGTGAGGCAAAAAGGAGGCCAGTGGCAGAGTTAAAGTGGTTAAAGTTGAGAATTCTGACCTCCAAATAAGAGCTCCATGTGTTTTGTTTCAAACACAGATACCACGATGAATGGAAGTATCATCATTGTAAATTTTGCACTGGTTAGAAATATCTGACTGCAAGTGCTTCATCAAAACCTGTTTTAAAATTTCATTCAGGGATCCACCCTTTCACGTTTCCTTTTCTGAACTCCACCCTCTCAATGGCAGAGCGAGGTGTGTTGACAAATTGCCATAAACAAGCGAACGGCATGCAAATGTAGCAGGGAGACAAATGTCCAACCTTGAGTTTAGTCCAAGTTAAGGTCATCTGCCCTGCCATCTTTCACTGTTCTAATCAGCTGGATGCAGGCCCAGTGCATGGCAAAGTAAGGGCTGTAAGATAATGGCCAGTGAGAGGGCAAGGAGGACAAACAAACAAAACAAAAAAAAGTAAACAATGATATTGTTTCAGAAATACCTCCGGCATTTCCTCTTTCAGATTTTGTGTTGTTTTTTCTCTGCCACTATCAGCACCAGTGTTCACAGACTTACCCTGGAGATGGTGTGTATATAATGTTACCTGGCATAGAAGGAAAGCAGAGTTAGTTCTTGATTCCATGAGCTTGATTGAAAAAATGAATATGGCTAATATCATTCTCAGGTTATGAACCAGCAATTAAGTCATTCTCACGTCCTCTAAATATCTTATTCTGTTTTTGACTCTATCCACATCCACTCTTGGTGCAGCTGTTAAAGAGT
>NC_024320.1:6387128-6405897 GCF_000523025.1 Cynoglossus semilaevis
TAGAATTCAAACCAGGGAAAGCAACTCTTACTAACCTTTTCAGTTGCACTCATCAGTAAAGGATAAGGTCGGCTCATCTCACCTACCCTGACTAACCTAACCAGCCACATAGACTAAAATATCCAAGGCAGTCACAAGGAGCAACATATCCCCCTATCTACCTGACCCTTGCTGAGCCTCTCTCTTACTCAACGTTATCTGGCTACATTAATATAGGGCTGAAATCTGCATGCACACACGCCCACGCAAATTTCCCAAAGTTAATGCAGCTTGTTTTTTTACTCACTAATGGCTTCTTTTCAAATGTAGCAAAGTGAAATACTTGAGTCAAAATGTACTTAATTAAAAGTAAAATCACCTGAAACTACATTAAAAAGTACAAATTACTCACAAAAACTACTCAATTACAGCACTGTGAGTAAATGTAATTTGTTACTTCCCACCTCTGCATTTAGGACGAGAAGCTTGATGGTAGTTTTGCTCTGTCTGTGAAATCTCATTTGCTGCCAATAAAGTTTCTGCAAATGTCATTTCTTTCGTGCACAAAGAAGTCTACCTAACGTGTGTTATTATAAATATTCTGTATTGAAACTACATGTTCTCGTGTGTGTGTGTGTGTGTGTGTGTGTGTGTACGAGGGTGGGAGGCTGGGCCTGGGGAGGGGTGGTGGTTCATTCTATTTTGGCTCAGGTAATCCATCCATTGTGTTGAACTTCTTCATCTGTATCAATTCATTGAAAACACACTGGCCCTGTGGAGTGAAACTGAGCCAGCCCACTCCTTTCACGACAGGGCAGCCAGAGTGAGTAAGTGAGTGAGCGAGCGAGTGAGTGAGTGAGCAAGAAAGAATGAGAGGTTTCGGTAAGGGTCCATAAGGGAGAACGTGGAGGAGCGGGTGGGGGCGTAGTGGACCATGGGAAAAATACAATCCCTGGCCCCCCTACAGCACTTGTTCCACCCCACTTCATCCATACACCCACCCTGTGTGTGCAACTTGTCACTGACCCTTGCACCCTACCCCTGCGCCCCCCAGATCCCTCTACTCTTTCTCTGTCTTTCTGGGATGCAGATGTGTGTAACCCTCCACCACCAGATCCAACACAGACTTTTAGAAACAGGCCTGAGGCCAAGTCTGCAGAGTGTGTTGGACTGGGATAAAAAAAAAAAAAAAATCTGAGATGACCCGGTGCATTTGACATGGCACAGAATTGAAACAATTTGGAGCAACAAGTAAGACAAATGAGCAGATGTGTGTTTTTGGTGTTGTTTGTTTCTGTGGAGTAGGCTGTACTTTTACTATGGTATAAATGCTGTATATATTCACCACTTTGAGAGAAAAGAAGCTAATGTGATCTCCATACAGAGTCAAGTATTTGGCCTTAAGGCGTCCTCTGTCTGTCACAAGTCTCAATGTAAGCTTTTATTACAACATCAATAATAAATAATAACTGAGCTTGACCTTTCAACCACAGAAGCCATCATTATACTGTAATGATGAGACAATCACTCTTATTAAGATTATTCTGCTCTTTTTTATTAATTGTGCAGTAAAAGTCTAATGGTAATATATAAATATTTATTTTCCCTCCGTATATTTAGATCTTCTGAACTTTCAGTGCTCATGCAAGCCTGTGAGCAGAAGAAAAAGAGATGCAGCCAGCAGGGGGAGATAGGCCAAAGGAAAAGTATGCGGGGTGGGGGAGGGGGGCTGCATAAAGGAAGAGTTAGAAAGGAAAATGAAAAAGGGAGAAGGTTAGGAGGTTAAAGTAGGGTAGGGAGGGGATGCTCTCTGTTGGGGATCTTATTGATCCCATTGGTTTTTGGTTGTACATCAAACGTGCCCCTGGTCAAGTGGTATCCTGGCAAAAAAAAAAAAAAAAAAAAAATCCCCATTTGTTTGCATGAGAGGAGGGCAGCTGAAAGTCCACGCTTTGACCATTTTGCACAGCTGTGCGGTCTGTGGAAAATACTTTGGTCTGGGGATAAGTAGCAGAGGCCCACTGCATTTGACCATCAAAAATATTTAAAAAACTAACAAAAAACCAACTAAATAATAAAGTAGAATGGAAGAGAAAGGTGTGGAAAATGACTTATGTATTATTTTTAGTTTGGGACACTGGTGCATTCTGTTAGACATTCCCTCAGCAACAAAGTCACGTAGTTAAGAAATGAAGTGATGGCTCCGGAAAACACTTTAAAAACACATTTTAAGGAATTAATTCAAAACAATTAACAAAGTTATTTTTAAATAATGAGTTGTTATAAGAATTAAATTACTAATCATAATTTATGGTGGTAGTAATCAATTGCTTTTAATTAATTAATTGCAATTAATTGATTTATCGATTAGTCATGATTATTTGATAAATCAACATAGCATATTAAAAAATAAAATAGAACAAAAAGACAGGAATTGATATAACAAATTGTCAAGAAGAATATGCAAAAGACTTAGTCTGAATGGACCTGAGTCATTACTGTGCAGGGTGATGGTGTCTTCTAGAATCCTTGGGTGCAGACGTTGTCCTCTGCAATATTAATCGGTCTACATTCCCTGTCAATCCATTTGGCCATTGTATCAGTCAGCTGCTCAGCTGGTGACTAACCTGTAGTCATCTGTAGTACCCCCTCCCCACACACACATACACACACACACGTGTGTATGTCCCAGCATGTGTATGGAAGAGAAACAACATGTGGATTGAATTAGGAATATACACTATTTGAAAAAGTGTTATTCAGATCTATTCCACAATTCAATTTTCATTCACCACGAATTCATTGAATTGTGAAATTAATAATTAACTAACCCTAATCCTAACCCATCATTAATTTTCTTCCCCCTAAAATTATTATATTATTATATGCCTTTTATTTCAGAATTTAAATCAGTAAATAAACTCTACTCACTTTGCTGTTCATTATGCCCCCCCCAACTTAGTCCTTCAGAAACATACTATTCTAGAAAGTGTTATGTCACTCTTTCTTTTTTTTCTTCTGAAAAACTTTGTTAGACATAAAAAGGGAGTTACTTTTAGATTCCAAACCAGACACTGAGAACAGATTTCGTACTACTGGTTTTCATCTAGGTGTGCATGCTGACGAGTCCTTCTGGTTCGAGGTGAGGGTGGGGGTGAAGAACAGGGAAGGTGTCAAAGAGCTCCTCAATTTGCTCTTATGCCCGGAGCTGCCTATTTGCATTAGACACGTTGCCCAGATGGGAGATGGCAGGGGATGGAGGAGTGAGTAAAGAGGATGTAGAAAAGCCAGAGCGAGACGCTGCTCTACCCGTCTCCCCTCTTTAACTGCTTCTCCGGGTGAAAACAACCCTGAGTGGAGGCAACCAGATCAATTTCAATGAAGAAACCCAACACATAAAGCTCTGAAAGCTCCTCTTATGCCAGTCTTAGGTATCTCTTACCTGTTACCCGATTAATTATTCCCTCAAATACAGAAGCCAGGGAAAGGAGACACCGTGGATGGGCTGCGAGATAGGGCCGCACTTTCTAAACTGAATGAGACGGTCCAGAAAAAGAACTCTGGTAGAGAGATGGAACGTTAGATGCCTTCTAATTCGGAAAGAGGCATCATTCTCCAGAGGCTAAAGTAATAAAAAGTTACGCTTACAATGTACCCTTTTAGACACAGTAGAGTGGGTATAAAGTGCCTGCAGTGTGGTAATCACTATCACTATCAGCTTCAGCAGTGACATGAAGGACAACTGAAATAAAAAAACTTTTTTTTTTCTTAAAAAAAAAAAACAATCCAAAAAACCCATGAGGCCTTGCTGTTTTAGCTGCCAGCACGTCTTGCGGTTCTCTGTCAGGAAGAACCTCCGTGTAATACCCAAGAACCTTGCTAAACCTTCCACAGCATTCACCATATGTCTAGGTAATTCTTGTGAGTCAGCAGACATGAAGGGCACCCGGGCGCTGCACCCATGGGTATTTTAGATGTTTTAATATAAACAGTTTTAAAATAAACAATTATTTTGAGTATGAGTATGTGTTTAAATGCAGCATAATATGTTCTATATAAAATATGAATCATCGTATCCAATCAGTGTCTTTAAATCTGATGCCTTACGGGCCAAGCCGAGTCGCTCAGAGAGACGAAGTTTATCTCTGCTGTTTAATAAAAACAATAAAGGTTTCAGGGACAGGTTGTCTCTGTCAACAAGGCTCCACACTTTACAGATAGGAAGTGGGACAATTCTACTAAGGTCAATGCTCCTCGTTCGGCCTTTGCTAATTTGACTACTTTTGTAGGCCATGTCTTTAGCATTTAGGCTGATAAGTCAGTCATACCTAGTCGTTTTTCACGAGGCCAGTGCACTGTTTAATAATAATAATAATAATAACTTTATTTGTATAGCACATTTCATACAATTGTGCTGCTCAACGTGCTTTCACAGTTTGACAAAAACAAAAACACAGGGTTGGTGGATTTTTTTGACATGCCAAGTGATCAAGTCAATGTCCCCTGGAGCAACGGGGGTGAGGAAAAACTCCCTTAGTTTGTTTAAATTACTGCACTGATTTTAACTAGTTACTGTACACGTATCTGTAAGAGTAGTAAAAAATGATCCAAAGAAAACCCAGACTGGGAAGAAGGCACATGTAGATAAATAATCTGTAAATTAAAAGTCTGTACATCCCTGTGGTCAAACTGTGGTCACTCACCACATTAAACGTAATACTGGAAACATGTCTCTTCTTGTGGGTTCGACTGCTCTTTCTGTAATAGTAAACTCTTGTGTTGGCAGCGTGAATCTTCATTATTCATATTTCCTTCTCTTATCCTGGGTTCATAATGCAACCGTGACGAGAACAATCCCCTGGTGACCCCCTCCTTACCCCCCGCCCCCTGTAAAGTCATGTGGCCATGTGTTCTGGATTTATCCTTATCTTCCCCTTTCATCCGACTTCCTTTGGTACCAAGTCTTTGCGGAGTAGTTGAACACAAACTACCATGACTCTGGAAGTCAAGCTGGTCTGAGCATGACTACAGGAGGACAGAGCAGAGGAGAAAAAGGGAGCCATTCAGAGATGTTGTTTAAAAATAATATTATGCCAAAGTATTTTCAGTCATTCTTGCAGGGCATCAGGTTTGAAATACTCAAAGGTTGATGAACGTTTAATAATGAGACCCTTTGTATGGAACTTATAGCCAAGAACCTGGACATCATGATCATGGCAACAATCCTATCCTTTATCACTTTTATCATCAACTCCTTTCTAATTAACTATGCTATGGCTCAGTGTTACAAAGTCTGAACCAGTAGCACAAAGAAACAAAGGGAAAAGTGATCTTTGATTGGAACACAGGAACAGTAAGAAATCATGACGCCTCCAGTGGGAACAAAGGATTATATGTCCAAAAGGTATGACCAAAGTACAATATACAGGCCAGTAACAAACTGCTCCATAATGGTGACTGTAACAGTATTTCTTGCAAAAAGATAGGATGTCGAATGTGACAGTATATTAATCACTACTGTACAAGTTTTACGTCATGTTAAATTACCAACTTTTATTAACGCAGTGCCTTTTGATTGATTTATTAACTGTTTACAATAATGTTTTTTTATTATATATATATTGAGCAACAAAATAACATTAAAGAACATATGAAGGCCAGTAAGAAAGTTTTCTCATTTAGATAAACTAATGTTGTTTCATAAAATCACCAAATGGAGTTTGTTCCAGGGCCACACTCACCTGAGGGTGTCAGACGTGTCCTGTTGACAACACCAACTTCACCAGAACCCCTAAGCCTTCCTTTGTGTTGCTAAGACTTTCAGTTGAGTCCACGGCCTGGACAAGGGTTTCGTTTCATGTCACGGAGGTTTTAAAGCGGTGCCAAATAAGCAGCACTGATGGCAGATCTGAGTAAGGCTCAATGAGAAGGAACAAATACTCTCTACCTGGGAAGCAAAACCACGGCCGGGCAGAAACAATTTTAAAAAATGAAAAAAAGTGTCATAGACTGACCCTCCCTCTTCTTTATGTCCCAGCCAATTGTGAAGCCTAGCAGTGAGTGGTACACATTTCTAGTCTTGAGTGGAGTGACAGGGAGAAAGGCAGGGAACCAAATGAAAAGAAACTAAGAGCCCATCTGAAAACAGGGGAGAACAAATGGAAAAAAAGAGTGGCAAGAGGGACGGGAGGTTTTAGCAACTTGAATTGTTGTCATCAGTGCTGTCACGTTGAATAGGCATAATGAAGGCAAGTAAGTGTTGAGGAGCCACGGCCATCTCTATCAAGGCAGGTAATGCTGGCTAGATTTAATTGGGAGCAGGTATTGGAAGGGCCGTATTACTTTAATTGGGTCGGGGTGCACTAAATGGAAAAGACAAAGTATAATGGCTAAATTGTGGCGTACAATAGCACTTACCCAAGGATTGTATGCATTTGCTAATCTGCCCTGGAATGGGGCAATTCTGAACAATTTTCTCAGTGAAACCAGCTGCTGAAAGCTTGTGCCCCCTTTTTGTCTTCCCTTGGGAAAATGTAAGATTGAAACGGAAAATACCTTTACCCAGGCAATCACGTGCCACGTGTGGAAAGTGGATACAGAAGTGAGTGGTAGAAAATAAAAGGCATGGGAGAGGGAACGGGGGATCTTTGTGGAAGGGAAGAATAGAAGGCAGAGGAGATAAAGCAGAGCTCAAAGTGGTGCCTGTCTTAGTGGCCAACCAGGGAGAAAAGTGATGACATTTACAGTGACAGACGAGACTACAACGGAGAACTGCCCACTGTTTAGAGGGAGGAATATGATATTTAACCGGCATGGCCTCTGATACGATAGGCCACAGGTGCCAAACCCAGGCCCGGGGGCCAAATCTGGCCCACAGTGTAACTATATTTGGCCCGCAAGATCATATCAAATGTGTACTACAGTTGGGCTGCCAGTATATAGCCCCTGTATACTGGCAGGATCTGCAGTATTAGTGGTGTATGCACAATGATAAAACACATACATTTTTGGTTGTTATGTTGTTGGCCTGTGAAAAAAGATTTACATTAAAGAACTGTAAAGACTACAGATAAAGAGATATAATGAGACACAAATACTACTGATGTGTTTTACTTCAAATTTAGTTTCTCATGTGTTTATAATATTAAGCTTTGGTTGTTCCAGTTTTAATGTTTATGCAAAATTAAAGTTAGTTTCCACATGAAAAACCCAACATTACAGATCTGGAGAGAAGGGAAAACATGCACATTTCCAGCCAATTTTTCAAAACATATTAAGTTTGGCCCAAGACTTTGTCCCAGTTTTTAATTTTGGCCCACTGTGAATTTGACAGCCCCCTCGTGTAAGGCAGGTGTGCTTACCCCAACACTATGGAACCACTGAATAACATTAAATGATTTGTTGTGAGCAGCCAATTGAAACACTGTTCATCTCATTCAGAGTTTTCTCCACAGGTGAAAACATATACCCAGCTCACAGTGTTAGACACACGTGTGTAGTATAATCTGTTCAAAAACACATTTTGTTTGTTTTGCCTTTCTGTGTTCCAAAATAAAGCTTTCAAATTATCACAAGTCTCTCTTTGGCCATTCAAATACCACATGTCACTGTTAGCACATGATGTTTTCATGATGTCTTTACACTTTTGATGAAAACGATTTCACACCTGGCACAAGGACATCTGCCGTACAGAGGTACTTTATCTAAGCTGGGCTGCTGCTTTTGTTTGGACTCAAGAATCAAAATGTGTTATTTTGTTAAGAACTAGTATTCCAGGTCGAAAAATGGTTCACTGTTTCAGATTTATTGCATTAAATAGTGAACAAGTGCAACAAAGCATCAGTTTGGTCATCTGTTCTTAAAAAAATCAAAATCAAAACTTCATTTTAAACACTTCTCATTTCTCATTACAATCTGATTGGAGCAACAGACTCTCTGTGTGTCGGTCTGTCTGTCTGTCTGTCTGTCTGTGTGTCTCCCCTCCCTCCTGTCTGTTCAGTTAATCAGTGTCATCACACTCACCTGTGTCTTTAGTCTCATTAGTCTCAGCGGTGTCACCTGGTGTCCTGGGTAGATATACCTCCCTCCCTCAGTCTTTGAAGGTTGATTGTGTGTTGGTGGCGCTGCAGTGGGTAAGCTTTAGTGGACAGTCTACATTTATATTCCTGTGTTTATGCTCATGTTTGTCTGTGTTCTTGTTTGTTTGTTTCCTGCACTGGAGCTATTTAATTTGGACTTGTGTTAATAAACTGATCTAGAAACTGATGGTGTCTCACCTGCTTCTTGAGTCTCCTAAATGTGACACGAAACTGATCTTCTTTTCGTCCCAGTGTCTTGTGAAGTTAGTTACTGAGTTAAGTTTCTTCAGGTTTATGTCCTTGAACTGTGTTTTAGTAACTGCTTATTCTGCTTTGTGTGTTGTGTTACTGTGAAAAAGCTATGGTAGATTTAATTTATTAATGCCCTCCCTATTACCTGGCATGTATTAATGTGAATATTTTGCAATATATTTTGATGTATGTCCCTTTAAAAAAATCATATTACAAAACTGGTTCAGTGCAACTCTTTAGGTTACAGGTTTGCCAACTGAAAATGTAAATCTCTAGAGGAATATTGTATTGCCGTTTCCTGTGTGCATATTTGGTTTGCTACAGTCATATGTTGTACCTTAACTGACTTCTGTCAGAACCTTGTAGCATCTTGTCACACTGTGAACAACCATCACTGTCAGTTCATGTCAAGTCGTAAACATCCAATATGCTCTGACAGGATATCTCCAGTATGTGGAAGGTCTGTCTGTGGGAGGGCAACAGGATATTCTTTAGGAAATTGATTCATCATCACTTGTGTTGTGCTAACAGTTAGCTTACTGTGTGGTCAGTCTGTAGATGTAGAAATAGCATTCTCTGGGCGGTCACTGTGATTTGTAATATTTCTCCTGCTCTTTACTCATTTTATCATCCAATCAGATCACATTAATCTTTTGACTTAGATTTTATTGCTGTTGTTTATGAGAGACATTTAAAGAAGTGAGTCATAAACCATGTGTGAAAATCTGATCATGACACTCGATGGTTGTTACCATGGCGCCTGTCACTGTGAAGTTGCTCTAGGGTATTCTGTGGTGGTATAGTAGTGAACCAATAACATTCATACTTGTTGGTCAGTGGCTTTAGGGTCATCCGCTGTGTCATTGCTGCTTCTAGGCCTGCATAAATGTGACCGCGCATTATGGCTCACCTGGTCAACTGGGTTTACCCAGAAGCCCCTGATGGTGGCCTTACAGTACCTCTCCATATATACCCTCATCTCTGCCATCAGGAGTCCTACGGTAATAACTGTTGAATATAAACAAATGTCTGATGACCATAAATGAAGACATAAAACAAATAGAATGTATGGGAGTAATTTGCTTCTAGAAAAATCAATTAACACCTTATGAATCACATCATACAGGCTTATATGTACAGTATGTATCATTTGACAATTCAATCAAAGTAAGAGCAGAGCCAACACCTTCCCCTGACACTTCCCCTCACAGTCTAGGCGTAGACCGCTGTTTGAATGTACAGGATGTGACTGTCTCGTGGACCCACAATGACACCTGTTTTCACAGTAAAAGAAACTTTAAATAACCCTGTTAAAAAAGTAGATAACAGACTCGTATTCAGTTTCTAAGCCATCCTCTGACTTCTCACAAAACCTTTGTCAATAATCAACCTGATGAATAAAGAGTTGTGTTTGTTAAATGTCCATGTGATTATACTCACACACAGGATTTACTCTCTTAGCTTAACTGATTAGGCAATGTAACAAAAAATAGTTAACTAACAAGCTAGCTAGATGACATGATTAAATGAGAAGACTAACAATTCCACTGAACTGCACTATTGGGAACCACAAGGTTCTTAAAACTGTAGATGACAATCTAGTTGTCATCTTTGGTGGAGACTGGAATAGTTCCTGTTGTGATAGGGAGATCTAAGACCAGTTTGCAGTTTAGGCAGTAGTATGTAACTAAACTAAAGAGTTTCAGCCATGACTCAGACTAAAGCTGCACTCCTCCAGCCTCCTCACTCACTTTTTGGCTCATTCAGAGTGCATCCCATCCCACATCGCAGACAGACCTCAACAGAAAGGGACACTAGTTGGCAGAGCGTGACATACCAAAGAACTGGTATTACACCAACTAACAACATTAAGCAAAAGTTATGCTGTTTTTTAAAACAAACGTATCGGCAGGTATCCTATCTGTTCCCTACGGAGGTGTTCTGCTCAGGTTTGTGGAAAAATTCCATCAAGTTTTACCTTAAATGCTACGGTATGGGTATGGCTTCCATTTTGTCCCAGTTACTGGTTAGCCTAACATTACTGATGACATGACGCCTGTAGCTATCTACAGCTGCTAAATGGTGTTAAACACCGAACCTTGAGGTTCATAACACCTCACCCCTTCACTGCTCCCTGAATTCTCTGGGTAACTTGACATCATTTTTGATTTGTAGAACTCTGCGTTGGTACGACTTCATCCACAATCCAATCCTTGGACTGCTGCCATGGTACATTTACTTCTAAATGTCTTACAGGCAGTGGAGATACAACCTCTGCCCCCAGGGCTTTATCACCTTCAGCATTTCTTCAGTATGTACTGAGCTTAGCAAACATTTTCGTACTCTGCTCCATCAGACTGGAATTCTTGGTAAGGAGAACTGAAGTTCTCCAGCTGGATTTAAAGCTATCTGTTCTGCTGGACAATCTCATATTACTGTAATGATCTCACTGTTGGGGCCACACAGTGGCAGCTGTTGTTAGAATGCCTGCCTTTACTGTAAGACGATCACTGGTTTGTGAGTTGGATCTTCAGTCGATCTTTCTTTAAAGAGTTTGCACGTCTTCCTGTGTGTGGGTTTTCTCCAGGTACTCTGGTTTACTCCCATGGTCCAGACCCATGCCCATCAGGGCATTACATCGTTAGGACGTTTTTGGTATTGGCCACATGTGTGAATGTGAGTGTGATGGCCCATATACTGTTCATCTTGACTACTGGGATTGGTTCCAGCTCCCCCTGTGATCCTGCAAAGGAATAAATGGTAGATAAAGCATTCACTGTTCCGCACTAAGATCCTTTTGTCTGCCTGTAACTACTGTTGCTTTTTGTTCACGATGCACTGGGAAAAGAGCTCTCTTTAGAAAACTTTATGTCACAATCAAAGGTTCATTTGACAAAAGGAAAACCAGGCATTACTGTGGAAGAAACGCACACTACCATGATTGAGCTGAAACTGTTGTACACTCTAATATGTCTACTAGTGACGGACGAAAACATAATGGCTGATTCAACACGATAACGATTACCCTCATGTTCTAATTATTCTATATAGTTACATGATTTTACCTTTTTTTTTATAGAATGTAACCTAAATAGTTTAACTGCTACCATTAAGGGACAAAGATGTGTCTAGTGGACTTGATCACATGGAGTCACTGCTCTCTACTGGACAGTGGTCATGTGACATGAAAAGATCTGGTCATCTTTACGTTACCACGAGGTACAGCCTGTATGTAGTAGGTCACCTTAAAAGATGTAGAAACAACTCATGTGCTTTTTAATTTATTAACCATTATCAGTACTTTATAAGAGTAATTGATACTTAATTGATACTCGTGTTAGTACAGATACTGTATATCCATACTACAGAATCAATGCTCCCGGCACTAGTGTCTAAGATGAAAACCATCCAGATTGTTGTGACATTTGCCCAGATCATGTTCTCAGTAATTTTAATTTTTAAAATGATTATTAATTTGTATCCCCTTTTGAATAAAAACACAAGCCAATTTCAATATTCAACATAATTGTACCATCAACAATTAAATGAGAATACCTGTCACCGCCTGTGACAACATGGAACTAAATAAACATGGGTAGAACACTTGTAGATGACAACATCTACCCAGGATCTTTTGGCAAGAGCGAGGAAGAGAAAATAAGGAGTGGAGACAGAGAGACAGAGGGTGAGGAGAACGTGAGGAGGAAGGAGCACTTACCATATTTTTGCTCCTGATTGACAAGGCTGACATATGGAATAGTTCACCTATTCCCTGGTGACTGCAAGACAGAGAAATGCACAGGGAGAGGTGGGTAGACTTGCCTGCGAGGCTAAGCACAGTTTTTTTTCTCCTCAGATTCAGTGCATCTGATCAAAAGAACCCATATCCCACCTACTAAATTTAGCACTACTGGCAATTAGTGGCAGAGAGACACAGCCACTCCAGCAGGAGCATCTGACAAATAGTACCTTAACAAGTCAGAGTTGTACACAACAGTTTGAAGGATTTGTGAATATTCAGCTAAAGGGAACTCAATACACAGTTTCTGAGTAAGTGTGTGATAAGAATGGTGTGTCAGTGTGAGTGTGTGTCACGGAGAGTACGAACTGATCAGGGCTAGCTATCTGTGGGTAGTGAGGTTTAGCTTGTATGCCTATACTGGGAGCCAAAATCAGGTCTATGAAATGGCTTTTTTAGGTAATGTTAGGGATGTAATGTGGCGTTCACATCAAACGCATTACAGGCAAAAGACAAAACTTGAAACGCCTGTATTGCACCACGTGATCATTTTTGGATCCTCGCCTCATTCGCTAGTCGCTCCTGATGCCCTAGATCAGGGGGGTCAAACTCATTTTGATTCATGGGCTGCATACAACCGAATTTGATATCAAGTGGGCTGCTAAAATCTCATTAGGTCCATGTTTTTCTGCTTTGTTTTCATGCAGTGAAGTACAAATATATTAGATATGTATTGTTATTCATTTTAAATAAAATATAATTTTACAAAACAATATCCTGAACATGAAGCAAATTCATGAGGTGGGCCGGATTGAAGACTTTAGAGGGCCAGTTTTGGTCCGCAAGCCATATGTTTGATGTGCATTGTCATTGTTTTTAACCCGAGAATTTTTTATTATTTATTTATTGCTGTTTAGGATACTTTGTTCAATTGTTGTTAGTAAGTTTCAGTAAATATCAATAATATACTCAGTGTGTGGAGCTGTATCATCAGGAACATGGCATGTAATTGTACATACTATGGAAACATGATTATTTTAACTTTGAACATGTAAAGATAGAGGACCAAACTATAAGCAGAGACTGAAGAAACTGGAGGCAGTGAGCTGTAGACAAGTAGAAGACTACATCACTTGGTCATTTATAAATCAATGAGGTTATTGTTATTATCAATGTCATTCTTAGAAGATAAATAATGAATTCCTTCAGTCTAATAATAAAATCAAAGAGAATAACTTGTCACTGTGACACAGCACATCAGTGCACACAACGAAACGTGACATCACCATAGTGAGCCGGGGCCAAGAGTCCATGGAGCAGTTGCAGGACTTGAGCCTGTGACCTTCCAGACCCAAGTCCACCCTCCTTAACCATCAAGCCAAGACTGTTTAAATGGTTTTTTGTGTGTGTCCTTGTTGCTGCTGTTCAAAGAAGGCCATAAACGGTCCATTCATCGTCATCACGCCCAGACAATGATGACGTTTGTTCCAAACAGAATCAAACCAATCAGTTTTTGGAGAGCAAAGGTGTAGCCGTCAGAAACACAGTTCCCCCTGACATTTATAGTCCCTGTGTACTCCTTGAACATTTTGTTTGTTTGTATCAGTGCTGTGAACACAAGTACAGTCTCTTTGCTTGTTCTGTGTGTGTGTGTGAGTGTGTGTGTGTGTGTGGGCTCACTTGCACATGCAGGCTTGTTTACATATGAGTGATTTTAACCCCAGGCTTCTCCTCCCTGTTGAGAGTGCCAGCTTTTGAGTATGTTTTCTGGGCTGCCAAGATGGAAGAGGGGAAAACATCTGTCGACAGCCAATCAGAGTTCGTGGCTCTTTGTTTAGCTGTTAATAATTGAGCATAGCAGAAGACAATACAAGAAATATGTGCCGGCTTTACCTGACTGTAGCCTCTGATTTCAGATGGAATTAAAATTTCAGCTAAAGGAAGGTTATCATTTTTACCCATCAAAGGTGTGTCTAGATATAAATAAAATTCATAATATGTTTAGCACTATTGGCACTATTTATTACACTAGAATGCATTGACCCCGCTTTTCTAGTCTGTAAAAACGGTGTTAATAACTGAGAAAGCCCTGCGTAGCAACAGAATGGTATTTTTGGTGTTTAAAAGATTTGCCCTCTGCTGGACATTACAGCTGGATAATATAGAGGACCAAAACAATACAACATGGTTAATCGCTGAACAAAATGCGTAACATTGGCTGTCCTGAAGCTACCCTAAATACAGTGAAAACCCAGCCTCCTAACCAACTGGTATTCCCACCAAGCTTGAGGAAACCTCCATACTTAATAATGCTAACCAATTTTTAAAAACTAGTTTTGTCCCAAAGGCATTTAAAATGCTGTAAATTAAACCTTTACTTGAAAAAAAATCTACATTAGATTCTGAAACCTTTTTAAAGTGTTGACCAATATCTAATGTCTGTGTAGGTTCTCAGTCATCCAGGTCATTTAATCCAAAAATAATTACATCAAGGGCACCTGGACAAAGTCTTAGTTTTATTGAAGACTTTTCACCTCTGATCCAAGAGGCTTTTTCAGTTCTCCAGACTACTGGGAAATTCTGGTATTTAGCCTTCAGGGGGCTACATACCTGTAACGAGGGTTGTTACAGAAAAAAAAAAACTTTGTCCATTTGCTTGCAATGTAACTATTTCTTGGACCGATGTCTAATAATTATGATTGTCGTAAATTCCTGAAAAGATGTTGCAAATCAGTTATGTGACTATTTGCACTGGATGGATTGGATGTTGTCTACATGACTGGATGTTTAATTGTGTGTTCTTTTGACTTATTCTAAATAACTGCTGCAGTATTATTAAACTGAGGTCAATGAAAAAAATAAAATGGATTCTATAGGACACCTTTTTCTCAACTTTGCTATGTACAGCACGGTAAGAAGTCTCTAGAGTCTTCTAACAGTTGAAAGATGAGACACCATTTACTTTGTCATTATGGGTGTATTTCTGTTTATCGAGTTATTTTGTTGCACATGGTATGTTGGTTTTCACAAGGAAGGTAAAAAAGTTAAAAAACAACTAATTTCTTTCGAACCACACTTGCATTATTCATCAGGCCCAGCACTGTGTCTTGCTAGGCTCTAGCTTGAATTGGATTTTTGTATTTATTTGTCTTTGTGTTTCTTCACCATCCATGTCATTGTTTCTCTTTCTCCATGGCGGCGTCTTCATCTGCCTCCCTACATCCATCATATGTCTATTAGTCCACCCTCCTGCTCTCCCGTCAACATGACACCAGACAGCTGCACAATCTGTGAATGCCACTTCCTTTGATATGGTAAAGCATTGCTGTACTTCATCTCTCTTTTTATTCGCCCATTTGTGAAGATGCCATTAGCAATGTATTATGTTCCTCTGGCGAGGAAGAAAAATCTCCAAAAGGATTGTCGGCAGTTGCCTGCGTCCTGCAACGCCTCATTAGAGCATTGTCTTCCAACAAAGTTATCAACAATGTTCTGAGCTAATAAGCTTTTATATTTCCACTCTATGTAATGTAGAAAGAGGCAGAAGTGAAGGTCAGGAGTTTGTTTGAAGGCAGCAAGTGGCTCCGTGAGGGAATGATATTTCTGGAATTATTGCTTGTGCTTTGCTCCAGAGAGTTGACTATTGATGTGTGCAGTTGAAATGGCTTTTTCAAGAGGGGTGAGATAGGAAGAGAGTGAAAGATTTCCAACAGTCTTTCCAACATAACACCATTTTGAACCTAACATATACAGCCCTTTTAAGCTAACGTTAAACTTGAACCTAAATGCAGTCTTAATCATGACAACATGACATTATAGACGGTGGCCTTCACACCTTGGAGGATTACTGGATTTACTGGACGCAGCAGCAAAAATGTTTCCTGGATAATACCTTCTTCTCATTTAGCTGTTACCTCCAGGGGGCGCCACAGCAGATCATCTGCCTCCTCTGCAGCTTCCACTGACTCCTGAGCTTTTACATCGGTTATCTCCATGGCCACAGATCTCCTCTGTGGTCCATCCAAGTTAGAAGTTAAATGGTGTAATTATTGCTTTTGCAGTAACACCCGAAGTATAATGTATATATATATTTAAGCCACAGTGAGAATATTTTCCATAAATGTATAGTTTATTTTTAGATGAAATATTCTGTATAATTTCTGTACATTTTCTAATTATTTTAAAACATCTATGGGGTTTTTTTTAGGAGGAAGTATTTTAATGTCCATCGCAGAATTAGTTGAAACTGGAGTGTGGACAATTTCTGGAAGGACTCGAGTCAAAGACGGGATTGCTTGTCAAGGCCCTGATTTCGTGGTTCTCTCCTGATAACTATAATAATAACCTATCGCAAGAGTGGCAGCAAATGGGGAGGAGAGAGCGCAGTTGTGCAATTTAAAGAGGCGTACATGTAGTTACGTTGTGCAATCAAAACACCGACTTCTGGAGATGAGCTGGTGCATGAAGCACAGCTACAAACACTTGAAGAGCAGGCCAGAGATTGCAGCCCAGACATCCTGTTTTTAGACATCAACAGAACATATTAGTGAGGTATTTGTGTACAGTAATCAGTGGGCCCATCACAGGCAAGTCTACAGACAGACAGACAGACAGGCCTCAGAGGAAGATTGTCTGGTAATAAGACTGTGTTATTTAAGGTAGAGGTAGACATGAGTAAAACGTAGGTAACGCCAATTATGGCTATAGTTGTGTTTTCAGGTTTAGAAATGATGTATGTTTTGGTTTGAATCTGCCACAGACCTGACTCTGTATTTGGACCATGTGTCACATTACTGTGCTTTTGTCCAGCTCCAAAGACTATTGGTAAATGTCTGCATCCATTATGTCCAGTCACACTTATATAAAAGGCCATTGGAATAACTTTATATTAACACACAAACTGTTATGTGGCAGATACATGTGGGGTTTACTGATAACCTCTGACCTCATGATTTAAATTTCAATTTGAATGTGTGCTAGTACAACATTGAAATAAATTTTCTACTTGAAAAAAGGGAAAAATGATTTATATTGCAGCAGTTTTATAAAGTCCTATATTCTGAATAGTAAGATAGTGATTCTATTTCTACATAGTGGCAGTTCAGGTCTTCGTGTTGCACATTATCCTGCACGTTGTGCTTCCTTTGCAGCAGCATTACAGTCCTTTTGCCACTGTGACGCTTGCTGATTTATACGTATCCTGATTTGCATCAGCTGTGCAAATTGCTGTTCCAGTCACTCTCCTTCAGTCACATACGTCTCAGTCATGTATAAAGAATGTGAGTTTGTTTCATATCACTTTGTTCTTTAAAGACAGAAGAGGCAATAGAGGAGAGGAACAAAGGATAATGAAAATGATGGAGAAAAAGAGAAGGCAAGAAGAGGCAGGAAGATAAAGGCACAGATAGCTCTCATGTGTTTATGATATGTTTGTTTGTCTTGCCGCAGGGACCTTTTTTCTTCATCCCTCTTTTCCTTTCCCTCTTCCTTTTTTTGAAAGCCACTGCTGCCCGTCCAGGCAGCGCACCCTGTTTCACTTTTGTCTGATGTATCAATTAAATTTAATGTGTTCAGTCTGCTCAGATAAAGAATAAAGACAAGGAGAGAGCTTTTTTTCAAAACCAATGGCAGCTTCTTTCATACCGGTAACCAGTCCTTTCTTTTCTGAACTCGTAACTTAATAAATCACAGTACAGTCCCTTTATATTATTTTATTTTTTCAAACTAGTTGTCAACATGGACAAAAGATAATTCACTAAATTTGGGAAAATCTAAATCATCTCATTGTGAATGAGTACAATGACCTGTTGTAGTTAGAGGCAAAAGTTGCGTTATCAAAATCAAAACCAAAACCAAAACCAAAGCAAAATATCTGGGATCAATCCAAAAGATTTTGGTCAGTTGGTCTGTTGATCCAAGTCTCCATTGTCCGTGGAACATCTTCATTCCTACACCTGGCTGTGGCTCCTTTCCTTCAGACACTGGACCAGTACCAGCAGTCTCCCATCCCTCCTTCACCACCTTTGCCTCTCTCTGTTGCTTCTAATTTACATTCTCTCTTTATCTCTGCTACTCTTTGGATCAAGCTGGTGAGGTATGAGGGAGGAGTGGGGGAGGGGGGAGGAAGCTAAGGGCAAAAAGATAATTTTTGTCAGACGGCTCTGTTCAAGCTTAAACCCCGATTTGCATTTCAAAAGCAGGAAGGGCCCACCTTAGGGACACCCCTGGGACCAGAGTGTCATTTAATGTCAGCAGATAGTGGGGCCCTAATAAAATTAACGGTGAATATTGCGAGAGATAGCGGTAGCCTGCGAGTCTAGGTGTCCATCACTGTACTAAGAACGGCACCATCAACCTTAGCGTACCACGTAACAAGTCTTTACCTAATTGGTCCTTGTTTCTGGTATTTAAAAAAACCCTCATTTTAAATACAGTGCACAAATACAATCATTTGATATAGAGTAGACTGTATTGTAGATTATTATAGTAAACTGGTATTACAGTTCAATGTACAGTAAATACTGTACATATGCAGTATTCATATGTCCCATGCTCAGAGCACCTAGGTGGTAACTTGATGGACTAGAACCTGAAGTCTTCTGGACCCAAGTCCGCTTCCTTAACCACTAAGCCACCACTGCATTTTATAGGTGTTAAAGTGATAATACAAGATATGTATATAATCCAGTCCAACTTATTCCCTGACTCCTCAGCTGTTACA
>NC_024320.1:6405997-6447462 GCF_000523025.1 Cynoglossus semilaevis
TTATTCCCTGACTCCTCAGCTGTTACACAAACCAACCTTTTAATCTTCATCCAAAAATTTCTATTCTGGAATCCAACATCAAATGTAAGAAAACCCAACATAATACCACTGACAGGTTTGTCAGACCCAGATCATTTCCTGCTTTGGAGAAATAGTAAACAAGGTTATTATCATGTGATTTAATTGATATATTAGTGTACAGAATAAGGAAGAGGGAGTGCACAATACACCATGGTGAGTGCTGCCAGCAGTCCAGTAGTGTACAAAAGTAGAATAATGATATCCAGGAACTGACATGGCGCCGCTCGTGTTCGTGGCGTTCTTCAATAGACCTCAGAATCGCTCACTAAATCACCGATGGGAAGACAGATAACAGCTGTGCTTCTTACTTCACCACCGCTGAACAACAGCTGCTGAAGGAGTTGAACGAAGAGGTTAAACACATCATAAGAAAAGAAAGGCAATCATGAAGGTGCTGAAGTATCAGAAGGTGTGCTCTACACTGAGAGTTTAGCTGTACTTTCTACATGTGTCTGTGTGTGTTTGTATGAAGGGAAAATAGAGTATCAGCCTACTATTCCCGGTTCCTGACGAACCAGAAGACTTTAGGCAATGAAATGACAATATACTGTATGTAATATTTCACTACAGGACGATTAAAATGAGGCAACATATTTGTAAAGACCATGGACACATTCGAACACACCTTAATTTGTCGAATGATTCATGGTAGAAATACTGACGAATCAGTAGGATCAATCTTAGCCTGACTGTTAGCCTGGTCAGGAGGAGGCTAGCTGCAGAGAACTAATCACCATAGTAAGTTGGCCAGCTCAGCTTTGTACTGCTTTGGTGCAGGATTCAGATTAACTTCAGCCAGGATAAGCAACATATCCCCCCAGGTGTACAGCAGTGTAACTGAGCGATATGTAAGGTTCACCCAAGACAATTCTGTGTACACACTTCCAGCTAGTTCAACACAAAGGGGAGTGTGGCCTGTAAACCACATCAACAGTTAGCATGATGTTTCCAGGAAAATGCTCTAGGTAGGTAGGATGTCATCACAACTCTGCAATTACTGCACATTTCACTTTAAAAAAAGTGTCTCCACAAAACATCATGTAACTGGCCAAAAAAATAAATCAATTAACTTGTCGTTATATTGCAGCTATAATAATATCCCAAATGTGTCTGGGTTTATTTTTGGTCATGTCATTTTATAATGAGAAGTTCAGAACTAGGAGACTGGAGTGGCTTGGGAAGTCAGGATCTCTATAGAGGTAGCTGCAGTCTAAAATCACCTCGTCTGCTGAGTGATGGATTCTTGAAGTAAATACAGTAGGTTCTTTAACATCCTTGGTCCTTGAGGAGCTGCATCCTGGCCAGAAGTGCTGGCTCGCCTGTGTTTTTACTTTCGATTATACAATGGCTGCGTGATCTTTCTAATGTATTGTAGTCCTGACCTGACCTGACCCACACCCTGACCTATTAGTCAGTGGCTAACTCCCAATTAGAGGCCAAACAGACAGACAGCTCTACGCAGCACAAGACAGGCTAGAAGACAGAATGACTTTTATCATTTTTTTCATCTATATTTATAATTGAATATTTGTTGATGTCTTCTACATTGACAGATTAGTGTAAACTTACATTGCTGTTACAGATATTAAATGTTTTTATGCATTTATTATCAATGAGGTTGTAGGCTCTCAGTGCTGTGAGGATAGGAAAACTGCACACGGTGCACAGTTCTATGTTGTTATTAAAGTTGCAATAAGGATTTTTTAAAAAAAATATTATTTTTATTATGCCAAACAAAGCCTACAATCTTCCATCACTGTTAATTTAATATAATTAAAAAAAAATGAATCTATCAAAGTTTTTATAATCTTAGCTGTGTTTCTGTCAAAAATCAAGTATTGATTCAAGAATAAAGTATATTTTCCAATGTTACCAAAGTGTATGATAAAAACCAACCTTACAAATATTTTTTCCAATGTTACCAAAGTGTATGATAGACAAGTGTAGTAGTGGAGATGTGGACGGCCAGTTAAGTCCACTTTCTCCACTTTTTGCTTTCTCATTCATCTCATTTACATTAGCCATTATCTCTGTATATTGGAAGCGCTGAGATAAAAAGAGAGAGGGAAAAAAACAAGTGAAAAGGAAGGAACAATAAAGGGACGCAGACGAGGAACAATGATGTTTGAATCAATTACATTGCAAAGAATCATTCATTTGCATGCGTATCTGTTCAAAACCTGAACAAACGCCAGATCCTTTTGTACGTCCAGTTATTTATAGAGCATGTTTTTTTTTCTAATTGTTTAGGAAATATCAAATTTGCATAGGGTGATTATTGTTGATTGTTTATCTAGTCGTCAGGATGTTTCAATATTTGAAGGCTGACAGGTTGTCAAGTGCTTAAAACTCATTTATTTGGGGAAATTTGCATGTAATTTAGTGGTAATGAAGGCGATGTCTTTGGTCACGGATTAGATGCCAGAGATGCTGCGGGGAAATAAGGGATTCTTGGATGACTGGCATTCCTCCACTTAGAACACATGCTTTATCCTCGGCTCGTCTGCTGCTTTAATGCTAACGCTACCTCGTGTTTCACAACCAAACAACAGACAGGCATGAGAACAGCTGTGAGTCAGAAAGAAGCCAAAAAAAAAAAAAGGTTGTATTGCACAGAAAGTGTTATTTTTTACTTTGTACTTTGACACAAAAATAAACAATATTTTAGTTTTTGTGTGTTTTCTGTTACAGTAACTGTAAAGTCATTCACTGTATGATCTAATGAGTTAAAAAAAGCTGCTGGTAACCCAAACACAGTGACACAAATACACACACCAATTATGACATTTACTCATTTTCAAGATTTTGTGGAAGAGTAAAACTGGCATCAAACCAAAATCAAACAAATACTGTATGTTTTTTCTTATCTCTGTGACAGAAACTGATGGGCAGGGCTCAGTGCTGGTTCTGGTTCCCAACCTCACTTTTGAACCGGCCGGCACATTCAGACAAAAGATAACAAAAAATAACAAGTAAAGAAAATAAAAGTTTCGGAACCTGAAAAGTTGGTTCTCAAGGGAATCAAAAAATATCCAGTCCCCCTGTGAACCATGGCTTCATCACTGGGCATGCCTCTTACTCTATGTTAAGTGAAAATAAATGAATAAATAAAGCAGCGACAGACAGCTAACATGACGTTGAACATGGAGAAAAAGAATGCAGTTGTCCCCAAATGTTTGGTGGCCATGTCAGCCATGTCCAAGCCTGTGTTTTCCGGTATACTAGATCAAATTGTGTGAAGTGACCTTTGCCTAATTTTGTTCCACTTAGTTCACTAGAAAGCACACAAGTTCTCAGACTCCAGAACTGAACTGGAGCCAGAGCCAGAACTGTACTGGTTTGAAACCAACCAAAGTGGGACAATGACTAAACCTTAACCTGAAAAGTGCCTCAGAGAGGACCTGGCATCACTGGCTCTGTCTTTAATGCACAAACAGCTGCCTGAGCGCTCTTGCCCGACCACGGTGAAGCATTTATGTAGAGAGCGAGAGATGAGAGCGTGGTTAAGAGCTCTCAGTGTTTTACCTACCTGACAGCCACTCTTAATCACTGAAGCCTGAGTAACATTCCCCTTTGAACAAGAGAAATTTTCAGGCAACAACTCAGGTATGGCTCACTCTGTGTGTATGAATGACACTGGTTCAGAGCATTCATGTGTGTCAAACCCACTATAGTTCTGTGAAACCTATTACTCTGTGAGACACATAGCTGATATTTCATATTTACACTTTTAACAAATGGACAGTTGGTTCTTGTGATACTTTCATAAATAAATAACAGCAAATGTTTTTCAACCTGAAAAAAAAAGATTCTTATTTCTATTTAGTCCACCTAATAATCTTGTTGTAGAACTTGGTGCTGTCATAAAATAAATATTCTCTAGAATATCATAAATAAAAAAGGCGGAAATAAAGAGAGAGAGAAAAGACGAAAAGTTTTTCTCTAGAATATCATAAATAAAAAAGGGTTGTTTTTTTGCCTGTTGGAAGAATAACAGTATCAATACTGGTATCAAAAGAAAAAGGGTAAAAAGAACTAAAAGTTCTGGTATCGTCCATCACTAAAGGTACATTCTAGTGCTTTCTAATTCTCTAGTAGAAAAGCAAACTGGAAATGATGTCTTCAGGCTGAAGAGTTGTTGATAATTTCCTTTCATTACAGTGCAGTGACCTGACAGGAAGGAGTACCAGAAATGATAAAGTTCTACATAGTTGACTTTGGGACAAAGAGTGGTGAGGTCTTAAATATGTTTGTCCTAAAAGTGGATATTTTGGATGGCTTTTAGAAAAGGTATATACATGTTATTGTGGTGCTAGCCTCTTTATCTGTCTATTTATCTTTTTTTTTCTTATTTATTAATTCCTTCTCCACCATCTATCTATCACTGAGTGTTGTGTATGCGCCCTGCAGTTGGCACAGGCACCGCAGTAATAGCTTTACTTTGGCAAGTCTTGTTAAAAAGGTGCAGCCCTGTGAGAATGGCTCCTTGTGTGTAATATCCTTACTGAAAATATCAAAAGATTTTATCATCAGGAAGTAGGCGCCTTGCCTCTTTTTGAGGCAGATTATTACATACAGTATTTCCACTACAGAAGTGTAACGCAGGAAGCCATTTCTGTCATGCACACGTGGACTTGATGTTTGTGCACTTGAAGGAAAACATCATTAGAAGCTTTCTCTTGTGATAGACAGAGCAATGACTCTTAGTGATGCAGCCCACTATGGGCTGTGATGATAGCCTGCATTTGAAGTTGCAGTTTGGCGTGAGGTTTGTGAAGTGGATCTGATGTGCTAAGTGGGATCTGACCTGCTTCCTGACAGCTTTCCTGGGAGTTCTCCCTATGCCTCAGAGCCTTCACACACACTCTAATGCCTACAATGAGACATGGCATGTGTGACAGGTGCAGCATTTGTGTGTGTGTGTGTGTGTGTGTTAATAGCAAGAACACATTTACAGTAATACTTGTATAAGAGTGACGTATGTTGGCTGAGATTTAAAAACCTTTGTTAAATTTTCTATGAAATAATTTGGAGGTCTACATTTTTGTCCAGCTGATGCTGATGTTGTAACGACCAAAATGTCCTTTTAGGAGTAATACAGTATTTTACTTCATTTTCTTTAAACAAAAGAACTTTTCAGTTTTACACCTACAATTAATACATTTTACCTCCTTCCCTGGAGCTGAGAAAATACTTTCCTCATTTGTACCAGAGGAAGAAAATAAATATATACAGTACTGTAAAAAGAAATATTGGTGATTGGCAGTTAAGCTCATTATAACAGGGTTTACAATTGAATATTGCCAAATATAAAGTAATTATCAGAATTATATACATGATTTCCAGACACACTAAATGTCTGAGCAGTAGTAACAACAGATAAACACACACCCCCTACACCAAAAGGCAGTTTCCCCTGTCCCAAGATGGGCCATGAAAGCAGAGCTCTCCCATGGTGCGCGTTTCCACTGGGACCAATTTTGCTGCCGGACCAAGAAGTTCAGCGGCGCGAGTGTCAGTACGTTTAAGGTAAGATTCTTCTATGGGTTGAATAATGAAGCTGCAACAGTGGGTACCTCGCCGCTGCTATGACGTTGAACTAAATGGAACTTAATGGTTGTATACTGTGTTGTGGTTGTTTGTGTACGCTGGTTTAAATGTAAGCGGTTTAGCATGTCGGTGTGTATGTCCGCAGTGCATTATGGGCAGTGTAGTCTATGGAACTAACTCCGCTGTTAAGAACATTGGTACCAAGGACACTTTTAAACTTTTTTATTTAAAACTTGTTGTATTTTCTATTTTCTAAATTACTGTAATTGAAACACAAAAACAAAAAACAATGCAATACAGAAAAAACAAAATTACGCTCTAAATATATCGGTTTTTTAATGTTTATGCTGAGAAAACATAATGATACATAAAATACATTAATAATAATAATAATAATATTCAGTGGCACACACACACACACACACACACACACACAGATAAGTGATTTGAAAGTAAAGTATGATATTGTAGTGATACTTGATAATGTATGATACTTTGTTGCTGATGGTGATGACAGCAGCCTTATGGTGTGTGTATGTAGTGCTCAGCACTAACTTTCGGATTACTTAAGTCTTTACTTTTTATGCTTTTTTCCCTAATTTTCTGAAAGAAAATCCCAAGTTCCATCTATTGCTGTAACACCTTGCAACTTCCTGTTACTCCAGCCTAAAGAACATTTACCTTACAAATTCACTGTCTGTTGTTTAACAAATCATCCTATACACAACATATATTTCTTACAACAACCTCCAAAGCACCTTAGCCATATGAAATAGTAAAAACTGGCCCACTGATATGGATGGACTTAAATACTGGGCCAGCCTTCCTCTGAGGACTGAGACTGTGGAAATATGGGGAAGCCAATAAAGTGTGACAGTACGGGCCCATTGGTGTGTAAATAAACATAATGAGTTATATTGGGTGAACCCTCCCCCTGTCTTTATACTATGCTCTCATTTAGAGAGTAAATCAAGAAAGGAATTTAGTAAGGCTTTAGAAAGCTCCCGTGGTGCTGGTGTGTAATGGAGATAAGTGTTGTTGTGTTGTTGTCTCTGAAAAATCAACAAAGGAACATGTGATGGGAGATTTACAGCTTCGTCCCCAGTGAAAAGCAGGGGTTTCCACAGCGCTGCGATGTTTAGCAGCATTAGAAGTCATTAGGACTGGCACAGAGGAGAGAGCATGCCAGACGCCTGTGCCCTAGTTAGCATTGTTCTCAAAAGCAGTATATAATCCATTCCTTAACCTTGCTGTCATCTATTGTGATGGGTAGAAACAATAAAAAAAACAAAGAGACCAGCTTTGTTGTTCCTTTATTTGTTTAACTTGCCTTGTGATCAGCAAAAGCAATTAGGCCACATCCAGACTGTAGTTTGAGTAGCAGCAGGTTCCTTACTAAGCTGTAGGGAGATGCAAGGAATGCTGATGAATCAGACCAGTTTCCCAGCCTAGAGCAAAGCACAGAATAGAATTCATAGATACCTTGTTACACTGGTGGGAAATATTCAGGTTTAAAAATGTCCTCCATAGAGGATCATTTCTAACTACTGGTAATCAGAACAATATAATAAAAATAATATTTACAAAGTTTCCAAGATTTTGAAGATGTCAAGCCAGCCAGATCAGTGTGCAATCTTTTCCAAGGGATAGGTGAAAAAAAAAAGAAAAACCTCAACCTTTTCTGCTGTGATTGATTACAAAGTGAAATGTATTTTTCAGTATGGGAAGTACCTGCTCCTAATTACAATACATGAGTGCTGCTGACATATTGTAGGTCTCAGTATGGTAATGTAAAGCAAGCTTTAACCTCTACGTGGTGGTAACTAGCCAAAACCAAAATCAGCTGCTAACCATCATATAATAAATGCAGTGGGTCTGCAAGGTCAACCCTGGTTGTCTTGAGACCCATTAGCGGGGCCAGACAGCCCTTTCTAGCCCTATGCTCTCTGTTCCTCCCTGCATGGGCCCTGTGTGCTGATGGCCCGGGCTGGCAGCACAGCCTCAGTTCATCACGAGAAGTGAGGATAAGCTATGCCCAGGGACCTCACCTCAATGAACTGTCATTTGTCTCAGCTGTACGGCCTGTGCTGCAGGCTACATTAAGCCTTGATCTATAAAGCCTACTTGGACCTGGGACTGAAACGCCTCACTGATATAAATCAGACTTAGAAATCAGAGTCTTAATTTGGTGAAGCTTTTCTGTTTGGAGTTTTCCCGAAAACAAACTAGACATCTTTGTCCCTTGGTAGCAATGAAACTGTTTACGTTATAATGTTTAAAAAAATAAATAGTAATAGTAATTTGTTATCACTACTATGTTATGAAAACGCATGTTAAAGTTGTTAAATGGCCAGTGTTTGTCTTGTGTTAAATTACTCTTTAGTAGTGTTATGTTCGGAGTTTTCAAAATATTGCAAAATTGAAACTGCATCTTTCTTTGTGTTTGTCAAATCGTCATGGGAAGGCATGTCTCTCGCTGTGAGTTGGTGATATTTCCGATTCACAATGCCCTGGCTGTTATGCTAAGTGTTCCTGCAAAGGGTCTGTGTGGCTGTCAGCAATCACATGTTCACTTTTCAGCACTGGACACCCTTACATGGACCTCACACTCTCCCATACCCCTTCTGTGTGTGTCTTTTTATCACAAACTTTCTCAACAAATCTGTTCTGATGAAATTGCATCTAGGGTTTAGCTGATTCTTGACTACATCCACACATTAGTCTCTCACCAGTGACTGCTCTGTTTTCCTTTTCATGGCCTCTTTTAGGTGGTGTACATGTCTTCACTTCCACCAAGTAGCCAAAGCCTGCCAATAATTGGGCCCCAACTAAAACTGTCAAACTCAATTCAGCCACTTACGGGTGTTGAAAGCTTGCAGGCCAGACAAGAAAAAAAGTTTTCATTCACAAAGCACTGCACTAAAGCCAGTTTAGTTGTAAAGTCTGCACTCTGCACTCACAGCATGCATAACGTGGTTCTACATTGTTGTACGTTCAGCTTTGTTGTACATGCATTCTACATTGTTGTGTTTGCATTAGTGAGGGTAAGAACGCTATCAGGCCAAATCAAAACAGTAGACCACTTCCTCGATTACAGCCATTGTTGATGGAAATTCTCAGTGGCCATTTGCATGTTTCTTTTGCAGTCTGTCCACTGGATTAGTGCTGTGCTATTATGGAGGCTACCCATACTCAAAGAGAGAACGTCATTAATCGTAACATTCTATCTGAGCATATTTAAACTCAAACTGCTCACTTCCCAACACAAAGGACTGCACTAATCTCACCCGTACCCAAACACCTCACCAATTGCGGTGTTTTTGTGTCTGTGGCATTTTGTTGAGCTCCTCTGAATCATTGCCGCTTATTTCTTTTTACTCATGGATAAAATCAGATTAGGTACAGCACTGTATTTGGCTCACACTAGTCATGTTTCCATAGCTTTAATTTACAGAGCAGAAAAAGAAAGAAAACAATGAAGGAAAAGCCCTCTCTAATCGCACCACATTAATTTGCATTAAAGACAACAGAGTCCCATACTTGGAGAAGTGTGTCATGGGAACAGCTCCTGCTGCTGTAGTTGAGTTTGCAGGAGTTACTGTTGTTATCACATAGTAACTGCATGACTAACTGGAATCATTCAATGTTGCTGTGCACAAAGTTCACTGATGAGTTTGAAAGTATTGAACTGTTACTGTATATGAAAACATACAGAAACATTTGTTACGCAATCATTTTCAAATCAAAGTGATTTGCTGACATCCACCCTGTGTATTTCATCTGAGCCATAGGTTTAAGTAGTCAGTAGATCAGAACATTCAACCTTGCAGTGGTTACACATAATTATTCTATTCTATTATTTTTGAAGAGGGGCATAAAAAATAAAATTTAAAATGAGCCATTCATGTCACATGACCACTGACCAGATGGGAGCATTGACTCCATATGATCAAGTCCACTAGAAATGTTATCCCTTAATAGTAGCAGTTTAACTATTTAGGTTATGTTGTGTGAACACAGCAATAGTACTGTAATTTGCTATAACTAATGTTTTATTGGGTTTCAATATCGATATAGAAAAAGTATTGTATTGAAGCAAATCTGGTGATCACTACCAGTGACACTCTTTATAGAACACTCTGTGTGTTTTTAGTTATTCCACAGTATACCTTGTATTTGTCTATTTCATCAAACTCATCAAACTATGTTGCTTTGTTGGTTGTTTTTATACGGTCAAAGAACCTACTACTACTAACGACCTGGTTACAGAAACAGACAAATCCCGACACCACTTGTTAAACATCTGTTTGCAAAACACAACAGGTAAACGTGTAATTATAATTCAGAGATGTCCTGCCAGACCTCTTTTAGAACTGTACACATGAATGCAGTCCCTTTGCTTATAAAGCAGTGATTTCTATGATGAGTTTCTACTCCTGGATCCTTTGAATTATCCACGCTAATTCCTCCATCTATCAGAAGGATAATAGCATCACCTAATCCTGGCAGTAAGCATTCGCACCCATAGATTTTTCAGTTTGGAGCCACATAATTCCACTAACTAATGCAGCTGTCATTCTCGACACTTTCCAACTGCTTGAAAGCAAAGATGAGCACCTCTCATGACCTAACGCTTGGCTGAGCATGAAATCAACGCTGGGTCCTGCTTAAGTCCTTTGTCTTACACATATGGTGTATTTGTCCAACACACAAACAAATAAAGAATAAAATAAAGAATAAAGAAAAAAATACGACAAACTAGATGTTTAGACAGGTTGGTATGTGGCCATACTTCCTTTCCATTTGATTTCCTGATTTTCACCCCCAATATCTGCCTTTGGCTGGTGTAAAGTGAAATACAAGCCAAATGAAACAAATGTATTTTAAAGCCACTTTCAGCCTTATTTACAAAGCAGTAGAAAATAAATGAAATATTTCTAGTAGGCTATGCTTAATTTTGCTACACTTGCTCTAATGTATATAAGAACAGTTAGATAGAAGTATAGTGAACTCTGGTGAACTCTGCACCAATCAGCTGTGTGTAACAGGGACATTTAAGGGGTGTTTCAGCCCCCAATAGTTTACAGTTTGCACAAATGGGTGCACACTGGTCATTTGGTGGGGGTGGGGGGGGGGGTGTAACCATAGCATTTTGTGTGCAGTTCATGTGTGCAATTTCATGATTTCCGTACAAGAGCCCCTCTTTCATCGCTCCTCATCCGTGTCCAGTCTGTGTATCCTTGCCTTAAGTGGCTGATTCTGTGCTTAAGTAGATTTCTTCTGCTCTCCCTCAATTGATCTTTCTTCGCTGGCTTTTGTAGGAAGAAATGGCGAGGAGACTGAAGCTTAAACTGAGCTGCAGCTTTGCAGCAGCTTACTTTGTACTGTGAATATGGGATATGTTGTTTGTGTGTCACTTTGCTACTGTTCCCCTGGTTGTGTGTGCTAAGTTTAGTGTGTATGTTTGTGTGTATGTGCCACAAAATCTCATTATGAGCCGAGATGTTGTGATGCTTCCCCCATAAACAGACTAAACCTATTGAAAACCTCTTACTCACTTTCCTGACTGTGCACGCTGACACAAACAAGCACAACAACACAGAGCAATAATCTGATGAATGCATCCTTTGAATTCAGACCTTCAGACCTACAGGAAGTTAACCTTTTTAAATCTTTCTCGTTTCCCTTTTGTTTTTGAACCAGTACCAACACAAACATGTTTCTTTTATCAGGGAGCAGCATTATCAGTCTGTGTCCAGTAGCAGATTCTCTGTTAGAGCGAGCTGAAGTGGTTGAGCATAACACGTGACACAGCTGGGATTTAATGTGCAGGATTTCATCTCCTCGGATCCCTAAAGAGACACGTCTTCTGGGTTTCAAATGGCTTCTTAGATGAGAACGGTGTGATTCAGAATTCTCAGGGTATATAAAAATAGAAGAATCAGTCTCTCATTCTTTGTATAAAACGAGTCTCAGTTGTAGATTCATTAAGGTGTGTTGTAGTAGATGTGAGGTTCACTGTATCAGCAGCAACAGGCTCACCTCTCCGTCTGCTTTAACTGCAGTGATGGTTAGACAGTTGTTCTGTATCAGTACAGGTTAACATGGAGACTGCTCATTATGAAATTGTCACATTACATGTTGTGATTTGCACTCTGGCTCAGTATTATTTCAATTTAAGTTATTGAAATGAATGCCAAATTATAGTACTCATGGCACTGGCTTGGTTTCTCCCCCTTTTCTCTCTTTCCTCTCTCTTGCTATGTGCTTGCTGTGTAACTCCTTTCTTTCTCATGCTCAAATCAGATACATGCACACATCCTATAACGAGAGAGAGAAAGGTTAAGGTTAAGGTTGAACATTATTGATCCCACACCAGGGACATGATTGCATGGCAATAACCCAGTTCAGACATTAGCCGGCTCCAGTACCACAGAGCAACAAACTAAAAAATTAGAATGAAAAAAAAAACATGATCAAATTACTGTCAGCATAGATATAATAATAAATTTTATTTATAGGCGCAGCATAGATATGTGATGTGTTAGACAAGAGGAGTCCAAACATGATCAGGATAACACAGTCCATGTTGTGAACCCCTGCAGCCTCGCCCCACCAGATAAACAAAAAGAAAAAAAATGGACGACCAAAAGGGTGGGATTGCAACCCTACCCCCAAACCCCTGTCCAAGTGACGACCCACCTTCAGACCCACACAGCCCACCCATGCCCCCCCCCCTCCCGACCTTTCACCTCTCACCCTCTCTCCCTCCTCACCCCTGCTGGAGTTTAGGAATCAGATGAAACAACTTGTCACTGCTGGAACTAAACTCACTCTCCTTTTATCTTAAATTTTTTTCTCCCGTAATTCCCCATTGACGTCCACCTTCCTGACTTTCAATATTTAATTTGGCATGTGGTGGTCTTAAATTTAAATGCTGGCTCATATAAGCAGTCAAACATTACACTTTTATTGAGGTCTTTAAATACTATTTCCTCTATAAAAATCTCTATCAAAACTAAGGGGTTTTTCTACTTTATGTCTAACTGACGGTGAACCCTGGCTGTTATTCAAGGACATAAAGTAGCAGGGATGTGACAATCCTCAATTTTGATTTCACCCCTTTTTCCCCATCTTGATGATTTTTTTTCTTTTTTAAAAATTTTCAAGCAGCATATAGATGGTGCTGCATACACTGCTGTGGACCAGGAAGGGAAGCACAGACAGGTGCATGTTTTCCACTAGCCTGTCACTTAGCTTTGCCACTGAGAGCTCACTCAGTCTGTGTATGTGTAAATGTCACAGGGGGACATGTTTCACACTCTCTTTTCTCCCTTCATCCTCTCCTCTTTCACCACTTCCACCCCTTCCTCCTCTACCACCCTCCACCCCGTGACCCTAGCACCATCTTCTCTATCTCATCCTTTATGCATGCTGACAGTGAGCCCCTTGGTTAATGACACTGCATGAGGCTCCCTCATTACCACCCAAGACTCAGAAACCCAAATACAGCGAGTCGGGAGGAAGGGTGTTATGTTAGAAGAGGCGGTTGAAGGGAAAGTAACTGTACTGTGGCCGAGGGTGCTGGGGTTGATGGGGATGAAAAGTAGAGTGAAGAGACAATTGTGTCATCTTTTTTTGTCCAACATTAATATTTGATCAATTTGATGTGTGTGTGTTAGTGATCAGTTCTTGCTGCTGATGTTTCTATGGTCAAGCGGTTGCAACTCAAGGTCCTTGTTGTTCCATGGCTTACTAAGCCCTCTATTCTTTTAATGCTGGTTCTTGGGCCAAAAATATAGAAACCTATGAAGGAGCAAAAAACCCTGATGAAAACAAATATGTATTTTCTTTTTGAAGTGTTATTATTTTTAAGACGGCAGCGAAACAGACAAGTTTAAAATGACAGTGTTTTGATTAAGTGTATGAATGCGTAGGGCTCAGGCCTCTACATAAGTATCACTAATATATTAGCAGATCACTTTCTCTGGTGTTTACATTTCAGTTTTCATCACTGACCAATCTAAGCGTTGGAATACTTTGACAACAATTTTTAGGTTTACCAGAGATTTTTAATAGAAATGTTATTTAAGTGTTGGGGGATGAAGTGAAGAACATACAAAACAGGGTTATGAAGAACAAAAGTTTTGAAGGAAATACAAGGGAACAGACAAATGCTAAATCTGCAGCTGATTAGGCTACAGTAACCCTAATCAGAGAGTGTCTAATGGCAGCTTCACTCCTGCAAACTAACACAAACACACAGTCTACAGTTACATCACTATCCTCCCCAACATACCATATCTTGACCAAGCAAAAATAAAAATCTCTGCCAAAAAAATGTGCCTGGAAAATAACAGTGGAGGTGAGGAGTGGCAGAGGTGGCAGGAAAGGTGAAATTGGAGGAAACTCTCTCCAGATTAGGTGTGGGTTAAGAGAATATTGATCTGTGTGCCGGGGACTGTTGATCTCTCAGAGCAGCACAAGACAAATGACAGCAAGCAGAAAATCAAGCAATCTTCTTCTCTCCAAGAACAGATGTGGCCTCTTCTAGCATTTTTTTTCTTTTTCTTCCACAGTGGAACTCACTCTGTACTAACATCCAGCTGTACTACTACATGAATATACCTTGTTTGAACTTCCCAGTACTGCACTCTGACAAGGATAAGCTACTGCCGTCAGTGTCTATGATTGTACACTTTTAGCACTTGGATTATTTTTTATCTTTAGTTTCTCTTTCCTTCAGGACCAATATACAATACTCTGAAACATAATTAACAGAAAAAGTGTCAGTCTCAGATACTGGGAAGTGGTTCTCAAGTTGCCTTTTTTTTTCAACCAATGGATTTGTACGAGGGTGATGCAGAGGCTCCCTGTTGGATTAGCCACAGCCTTGGTTCGACTCTCAGCCGTAGTGTTTGATGATGAGGAGCACACTGTAAGTGGGCTCTAAGGTTCATCAGTGTGTCTTGAAATCAAACAGCCAGGGGCAAAGGATTGTAGCCCTGGGGGAACCTTCCAGCATTACTGCCTGCATAGGAAGGTACTACGTTTCTTTAGTAGAGAAGAGGGATAGAGGGACTACAGGTAGAAAAAAGAGAAATGTATATAGTATCCTATATCTGGTAAAGCTACGTCTGGAAAAAAACAAAACAACAACATAGGCTTGGTTCAACTGGGTGATAGTATATACTGAATATGTATGTGTATATATGTTTATATGTATCAGGGCATTGACAGAAAAACCAATTGGTCAACACGTTGACATTAGTGGCACAAGTCGGCGTCCCCTGAGAAGAGTCAAAACAAGTTGTGTTTTTTGTGGAAATGAAAACATTGGGCAAACAGATGCATATTTTGTTATTTACGAGTAATTATGTTGTGATTGTACTGGTTTTGGCCCTCTTGACATCTGATTAGGTTGTATGTGGCTCTTGAACCAAAACGAGTTTGACACCCCTGCTTGTGGAACATGGTTGTCTCTAAGGCGATGGCAGAACAAATGGAATACGTCATATGAATTGGGGAAAACGGTAATCCAAGACTAGCTTTGTCATAACCCATAAATAATTGTGGCAATCATGGTCTCATTGTTGGGCAGCAGAGGCAGAAGTACACTGAGATTTTCCCTGTCATTTCGCTCTCACCCTCACCCAACCCATCATGATTGCACCTCTTGATTGATCCTCTGCCTCCCTCTATTTACTGAATGAGTCCCTCTGCCCTTTCACTGGATGTCTGGTTTTACCTTTACAGTTTTTTTGGTCTCGCTCTTTCCTTCCGTAGCTTTTTCCCCTCCCTGGCTCATTTAGCTGACCAATGAATCCAAAGTATCAGGGGACATCAGTCAGCTCAAACCTTCTCTCTCGCTTTACTATGTCTTCTTACACTAGGATTCTGGGGAAAACAGCTGTCCATCACTCTTGCTTTCATGTTCCAATTTCACCAGCTTTAAATTAGCCATTCTCACAGCCAACTATGCACCTGTGTCACACATCTCCAGATGTTGCACGTTTTTTTCTTTCTCTCTCTATTTTTTTTTTCAGACTAGGAAGGGAATGGCCCACTGGAAGTCCCTAATTGCCATCTGTTGACTATGGAGCTTTTTAATAAAGCCGTGTGTTACTGATGTTGTGAGCTGATGTTCCTCAGGAGAGCAACCTGACCACACAAGTTGGATGCGCTGACTGTTGTTGGTGGGTTAGACTTACAGGCCTGCTAAAGATGTACAGTATGCATTGAGAATGTTACCAGCATTAAGATGTCACTGAGCCGAGTCAGCCTGCTCTACCTGTGCATTACCTATAGCAGTCAAGTAGAGAGCAACTGACCTGTTTTGGTTTCTTGAAGACACCTCTCATTTAGCCTCAGGGTCAGTGACCACAACCTGACCTAATGTCACCTGAGGTACTTTGGAGTCTGTCTGTGTTGTTTAGTGACAGAGAGTTTAGTTTTCTGTGCTGTGACCTCGGGACAGTACTGTAAGTGGATTAAAGATGGTGTCAAAAGCCACGTCCTTTAACTTACATACCTCCTTCACTCCTTTTCACCTGTCTCCTCATCTGGCTCCTCTGTGTTGTGGCAGTTGTCACTAAGCTGTACAACATGGACAACGTTGCTCTGTTTGTGGTGTAGGATTTTGTCATTGGGTTGAACTACTATTTGTCGGAGGGTGTTTCTGGTGTTGAATTACTCTGGGATTTAGTGTTTTTTAAAAATCCCTTCAGTTTTTGTTTTTTGTTTTTCAGAGACACAGAGTATTATAAGGGATAGCACTGTTATTGAGTTTATCACTGTTCTGTTTAGTCTTGAGTGCTGCTTTAATGTTTAGTTATTTCATGTTACATTACTCGTGTGAAGTGTAATAACAGTAATAATTGTGAGTAATTATTGTCATTAGGACAGAGGAGTAGCCAAAAATAGAAAAAAAAAATTCTTGCTAACATTTGTGGTTGTTTTGAATTAACAAATAGTTGGGTACATTAACATTAAAGAGTACAAATTGTTGAAAAAAGTATTCAACAAAAAACAACTGCCACATGTTGAATGCAGACTCTGTGTTTCCATGGTTTTGATTGTTAAGATAAACAAAGTAAAGATTAGATGCATTTTTATTGCTTTTGCAGGAGACAAACAGCATATAACCCATAACCTGTGTATCCTATGGACAAGTCCTCCCACTTGTGTTCTTATGTGAGGGCCAGTTCAAAGGTCATCCTACGCTACAGCAATAGGAACTGCATTTCTGTACAGCCGTATGTTTTTGGCAGTGTTACATATTCTTCAACTCCTCCGTAGCAGAGATCTGTGAGGAGCGAGTTTTCTTTACCATGCCACTGAGACCCATCCACAATGCAACCAAAACTGGGCAGACTTCCATAAAGCATGATTTAGTAAATATTTCAAAAGACATTTTCAATTTTAAAATGAAACACTGCTGGGACCACAGTACTGTAGATAGAAAATGTTCTGACAATATAAAAATAATACATAGCAAATGATAAAAGATAAAAATATGTTGTATTAAAATAGCTTTCTCTAACAGGATTCAGCAGCAGCCATAGCTGTTTCCAGTTCATGTATAGCAGTGATACTCACTCACAAAAACATTTTAACGAGTCAAAGGTCCAGGGAGGGGGGGCTGGGCAGTTTGGTTGGGGGGTAATGTGATGACTCAATGTGGTCGCGCACACACACACGTGACATTATTCCATGAATCAAAGATGAATTTATCATAGTCGGTCGAGCCACAAGCCAATATACTGCCATACTACTCCAAACAAACTGTTCTTTTTATTCAAAGAACAAAGTAAATATAAAATGACTTGTAATCCCATTTGCATATTGACCTAGATTCAAATAATTACTCAAGTAAACAAACTCCTGCAAAGCATTTGAATCATGTTTGAGGAAGGGGGGGGAGGGGGAGGTTAGAGAAACATTTCCTTTTTAATTATAGACACAAAGAACTAAAGGTGAATAAAGGATCTGAGGAATTCAGTATGGGCTCTGACTGTTGGCGAAGTGTCGCTAATTGTAAGCAAAATTAAAAAACAAGCAATGCCAACAATGCCTATCATACAGGGTACATGGATGGTTAACTTTGGGGACTCCCTAAAAACACAGAGTTTCGCCCCCGGGGTGGGTCTCACCAGCCAATGTTCTCCCAGAAACCACGCAGAGCCTCCTTGGCCATTGGCTCGATTTTCTTCTGGGGAGGAAGTCAAGCGAGCAGCTGGAGAGCACCAGCTCAGTACCTCAGTGCACAAGGGTTGAACCTCTAACTTAGGCTCCTACTGCTGGTGAAGTATCAATAAGCAAACCACTCTGAAAGTGAAGGTCAAAAAAAGTTCTACTTGTGTTGAGGCCAGTGTGGGAGCTGCTCACACTGACAGACTGGCACACTGTTGGCTTGGAGATGACAGTCCACACTTACATGTTGAATAAAAAAAACACAGAGTCACACAAAGGTGGGTTGCGGGCTGGAGGTGGACCAGGGCCCACTTATACTGTATATACAGTATATTCAGTGGTAGTATCTGTATCATTGTGATTCCCATTCCCTCCGTTTTTACAACTAATTAGATGTTAGCTCTGATCTGTCACTAGGGGAGTCCTGATAGTAGATTTTTATTGGCATGATTAAATGGGAGAATTTATCATGATATTACGATTATAATGATTATCATACATTAATTGATTTTACAACACTATAAATGTGTAAAACCACATGAACACTCATTGTAAGCAATGAAAGTCAAATTCCCAAAATGTACAAGACAGAAAATTGAAGAAAAAAAGAAAAATGACAATAATTCCATTGTAATGAAAAAAAAAAAAGCTCTGTAAACGATTAAAAAAATTACTACATACTATGTATTTCTCAGAGAAAACAGATGTGAAGGGCTACTGGACTTCTATCTTTCTGCAAATTCAATCTCACAAAATATAATTACATTATTA
This sequence comes from Cynoglossus semilaevis, assembly GCF_000523025.1. Classification (NCBI taxonomy): domain Eukaryota; kingdom Metazoa; phylum Chordata; class Actinopteri; order Pleuronectiformes; family Cynoglossidae; genus Cynoglossus; species Cynoglossus semilaevis. The sequence goes on from NC_024320.1 coordinate 6,424,592, forward strand.
TTTATATGACAGAGTATTTGTGTTTGTATATTTAAATATATATTTATACAGGACCAATCATTAATCCCCAGTGAAATTGTTTACATTTTTAAGTCATTGAATCTTATCTATCAGATGTCTGTTTGTTTTTATCCTTTAACCATTTGTCTAATTTTATGTGGCCACTTGTCACACTTTACTTTCACTTTACTCCATAAATCATTAATGCCCAGAAAGTGGGATAAGGGAGGCTATTGTAAGGTGAAATGTCCTTGTCACCCAAGAAACTAGTCTGTTTTGCGTTGATAGAGAGGTGCACGCAGCCTCTGGCCATCCAAAGCCTGTTTTTCCTCTGCAATATCCTGCTGCCACATCTCTGCCTCTTACGTTTGCCTCCAAGTGATAGTGGCCAGGTCAAAGCAATAATGTTTACCCCACCAGTCCTGGCGTCTCACCCCCACCCTTCTGCCTTATTTAATTAGAGTTGCTCAGTTTAACGAATGTGCAGGTTATCGCAAATGTGGCAGAGCGGCTCAGTTCAATTCTATAATTCCAATAATGGCAGGTTTTTGTAAATATTTAGCATCTGTGTTAACAAATAATCACTAACACATTCGTGGACATTCAAAAATCAACATGGTATCTAAGAGGAAGTCAATAATCAAATGTACCCACATGTAGCCAGATTCTGCCTGCACACGTATGGATTCATGGGAACTCATCAGCCACTGTGAAGCAGAGACATCCACAGTCTCTGGGTAATTTCTTCGGTGCAGTCAGTGCCAGTCCCAGTCATCTGTGTTGTATGAAGAGTTTGTCTGTTTTATACCTCTGGGCTCTGTTCATTTTGACAAACTGTACGTGGTTTCTGCCAGTCACTTCCAGGCAACCAAAGCTACAATAAACACCAGCCTGAGGCCCAGGTTTGATCCCGAGCAGAACCTTGGCCAGCTCACGTCCTCTGAGGATTGAAAGAGGGGCCAAGCCCAAACAAACAGGAACTACAACAGCCCTCCTTGAGCCTTGTACCTGCATAGTGTTACACTAGACATAACAGCTCCAGATTCACATTTGTGAAACTGTTACTGAAGAAATGTCATGGCAGGCAGTCGAGGATCAGCTCTGGAATCTTGATCATGATCTTAGATGATGAATAGAGTCTTTATTTTCCACCTGAAAACTGCAGCCAGCACAATGAATAGAAATTTGTAATACAAGTACTGGTATGACTCAAAAGACGATGTTTGGATGAGGCCACGGCTGATGTGGACGGTTGGTCGTTCAACAGTACCTGAATACATTTTATGTAATGGTACCCAGTCTTGAGTTTCATTCAAACATCTTTTTTTAATCCAACACCTGACAAATAACCTGAAGCAGTGATCATTAACTGGAGGCTCACAGGCCAAATCTGGTCCGCTGAACTGTCAGATCCTGCCCACCATGGGATTCCAAAATAAAAAAATGATAATAATAATTACTATTATTATTATTACTCTTATTATTATTATGGTCTCAAGCAGCACTCTTATAAATTGTGATATGCAATTCCCCTCTCTCCCCATTGAGATGGCAAGACTCCTCAACTTTTCCATAATGCACTATTCATGTTTTTTTATTAATGTCTTTTCTCCTCCAGCCATTTTTCAAATCACCCCTTTTGTTTACTCATGAATATTTTTCTGCCTTGTTGCAAAACAGAGAAGAGAAGAAAAAAATGGGTTACGATAGGTGAAGCAGTGAAGAAGGCGTTAGATGGAGGTATAAACACAGACAGCGAGGGCCTGTGAGCACTTTATCGGCTTGAATTTGTTTGTCACCTCGGACAATCTAGCATTTAGGATGTAGACTCTGTGGTAGACCAAAGTGAGTCACTTATATGGGCCAGTTCTGAGGGTTTCAGATTCACAGTGGGCCAAAATTAAAAACTGGGACGAAGTCATGGGTCAAACTCAATTTTTATTGAAAAATGGATGACAAATGTTTCCCTTCTCTCCAGATCTGTAATGTAGAATTTTTTCAACATAGAAACAAATTTTAGTTTTGCGTAAACATTTAATCTGTAACAACCATAGCTTAATATTATAAACATATCAAAAACAAAATTTGAGATAAAACACATCAGTAGTATATGTTTCTTATTACGTCTCTTTATCTGTAGCTTTTGAATGATTTATTTTTATTTTTTTTTATTTTTTAAATGTAAATCTTTTTCCACAGACCAACAACAACAAAAAACCAAAATGTATGTGCTATAACATAGCGCATACATTGCTAATACTACAGACCCTGCCAGTATACAGGGGCTATATACTGGAGGCCTAACTCTAGTACACATTTGATATGATCTTGCGGGCCAAATATAATTACATTGTGGGCCAGATATGGCCCCCGGGCCTGAGTTTGATGTATGTGCCCTAGGGTTTCCAAAGTCAACAAACCACGTTGACCTTCTAACTCACATTTATGATGACAGTGTATCCTGGCAAACGCTGACAACGCTGTAGGCTCACTAATAACAATTGAATTGAACACCATTGGCTAATAAGACGACTCTTTTGAAATTCTATGGAAAAATACATGTTTTCATGAAGTGAGTCAGTGATGATAGTGTAACTCCATCATGATCATGATGGGCTGTCTTTAAAAAGCTCCGTGCATTAGGCTAATGTGGCTGCAATTTCCATTTTTCTGATGTAAAATGAAAGGTAAAAGTGAGTCTGTGTGGAGCAGAGTTATTATGAAAATAGCCTGAATAACAGTGGGTTGACAGCAGGATTGGCTGGTAAACGACTGCAGAGTGGTTTGCCTACAGACAGAGGATCCTAGTAGGCCTGATAGATTTCCATCCACGATGGATGAAATGGGGGAGTTGGGTAAGCGGCAGCTAAAAACAAGTGTGAAATCAGTCTGCTACAAAACCAGATAAAACAAACAGACAAAAAAAACATCCTGTTTTAGATGTTTTCAGGAGTAACTTTTTCCAAAAAGATTCTGCAGATGTTAGTAGGGTTTAAGTGAGGGGGAGGAGGTGTTGCTGCTCTCCCCTCCTGCCCTGTCACTGCACCTTCGTATCCACAGAGTAAGAAGGCTGGTTAAGCTAGCTTTGTGGACTATACTCTGTGTTGCTGCTCTCCCCTCCTGCCCTGTCACTGCACCTTCGTATCACTTCACTCCTATCTCTTTTCCCTTCCTCTGCACTCTGGCTGATTTCCTGCAGCTTTGATAATGACAGACCCTCCTCTGTGGGAAAGGCTTAAAATCTGGTGGAATATGAATATGTCACAGCTCTTAATCCCAGCCTGCTCTCCTGCAGTTCCTCCAGCCTCGGCGAGTATGATACGTTTTATCTGATGTTGTGTTCAAAAAGAGAAGCCCCCAACATGGTTTGCCATGTAACGAGCCCTGACTTCTTTGTAGGCCTGACCCAGAATTTAAATATGAGTATGTGATATCATTAACTTATCCCAGTGACATATGTTCAACCTTATTACAGGTATGGCTATAACTGCAGGCAGATATGCATAGTGAAAATGACACACACCTGTAGGGATTACATGATTATCATATTAAAATCATGAGCAGAACATATTCTCACTCTGCTTGGCATGATGGAACACGTCATTGGATTTTTTTCCGTAACTTGCAGATTTGATGCCACGTGAGGCAGGTGTCACATATGGTTCAGTGATGCAGAGAATCTGGGATGGTACGGCTTATATACTAAATATTAAACAAAACAAAAAAATATATACCTTTGGGTGTAACTTACCTCATGTGGTATTTGTACATGTACATGGGGAAACAAAATAGTATACACAAAATCTCTAATCAAGAAAAAAAGTCTTTAGCAGCTTTAGCAGCCATTATGAAGCACGTCTCTGGACATCACAGTGGTAAACGTGTGTGTGTGTGGCTCAGTTGATCCCATTCCAACAACGAACCTACACTGACATTTCATGTGGCCATTAATAGCACCTCAAGAAGCCCAACTAAGCGTAACGCTCCCATGCTTAATGAGTTTTCACATATTAAAACACAACACACATCACTGTCACTGGTGTGAGTGCGTCATTGACTAAGCAAATAGGGAAGGGCCCTATTTAACATTTGCTGAAACTTTTAGTCAATCAATGTCATAAATATAGTCAGGTAAAATGAAGATATGCACAAGGTGAGGTCACGTCAGTCGTAGAAGAGAGGTCGACTTTATAAACAGAGGTTTGTTCATCTGCCTGGGTCGCTACATTCAGGGTTTGTCTGTTATTTGACAGTTTTTGACTCGTCAAAGTGGAAATGAATGCACTTGTTTTTAAACTACTTCAAATACATTTGTTAGCCTGACCCTAGGCAGAGACACAGTATGAATCATTTCAGACTGTGTTCTGCTCTAGAACAATTGTAGACCTATGATAGACCTCATGATGTGGATTTCATAGCCATTTATTCCCATCTGCCCCTGCTGACCCCCATGGATGCAGTAGAGTCCGGGGACTTGTACTCGGTCGCTCCTGCTGCTCCTGCTGCTTTAACTCTAACTCAGTAATATGCTCCTATAACTCAATTAGACAGTCCTTAAGGCACAAGGGCAAAATATTCTCCCTAAGCAGCTTTGAAAAAATATTAATGCACAAGATTAATTTCCCTTCTCTTCTCCTTCTCTGGTTAACTCTCTCTCAGTGTTGAAGTACTTTGGGTACTCCCTTTCTTCTCTGTCCTCTGCCACCATCGCACTGTCTCTCAGTTAAGAACACAACGGCCAGTGGCATAGCTTGGTTTGGCAGAAGCCTGTGTGGCACAACTGATGGAAAGAGAGCAGACAGAGGAGGCGTTGACGTACAGATGAGATTTTGTGAAAAGAAGTGAGGAAATAGCCGGTGTGCGCTCCTCTCCACTCTCTTTCCTGCCGCTGCTCTCCATACTGCCAAAACACAGTACTGCTTCCACTTTGTAATTGCACAATTAGTGCCAGTGCCTGGGTTTCATATATCACAAATGGTTAGCTACTGCTTTTAAAGCTGCCTCTGTGCGGGGATGCTGAGCTTGGCTACCTGAGGTGCATTAAGGGCAGCGTTTTGCAAAATGTAAGGCAATTTATCTTTTGGCTCCCACCCACTGCTAAAACACACCTACTTCCTTGTCTTTGAGCCTGACCTTGTGCAGGGCTCGTGTGTATGTGTGTGTGTGTGTGTGTCAGCATGCAGAGGTTCAATTTGCCCATTGTTACTTGCTTGCATAATTTTCGGCGGCTGGCTCAGCGCAGAGCCTCATACCAATGCACACAAACACAAATTACACACACGCTGGCCACTGATTACCTGAGCTTTTACTTTGATTTTCAATTTTTTTACTCATTCCTTTTTTTTTTCTTCTCAGACTCTTTATTTCTCCAAGTAAAATCCCCTCATTTGAATGCAAAGGCTAAATGCTGTGAATGAATAATACGTCATTATAACACTGGTCATTCCACACACAATTCTCAGTGTACTACACCAGTACTAAAGTACCTGAAGTGTGTAAGACACATGTACTTTTGATTCTGCAGCATCTCTCCGTCTTATTTTTCCTCCGGTTTGAAATTTCCAGTCACCCGCTCATTGGCTCTTCTCTCGATGCTTGCACTGTGTGTGGTGACAACTGACACTGCGTGCCTGCATTTACCTAAACCCCTCACCCCTACTTCATGTCTTCAACTCCATTAGGTGGAAGAAGTTAAAGACGATGTCTTCACTGAACAGATGAATTACAGGAGAGTGGTTGCAAAAGATGTGATGATTTTAGGCCAGGAGCTTGACTGGTATGTCGAATAAATGTAAAAAAAAGAAAAATGTTTTCTACTCTCTGACTTTTTTCATTGTCTATTCTCTGAGGCCTGTTCAAGGACAGAGGTCATATTCAACTCTCTCCTTGGAGGAATACAGTAACAAGTCTTCAACTACTATTTAAGTTTTTTAAAAACCTCTGTAATCTCTAATCCAGTGTTTTTCAACCTAGGGGTCACAGCCTAGAATTCAAATATGCTCGCTTAAAATGTTTAGTAATTGATCAAAAATAAAAATAAAAAATTACATGACAAAGTGAAGCTGAAACTAAATCACTGTAATAGTTTCTTCTTTCAAACCTCCACTGTGGTCAGTTGAAAATGCTGCAGTAGCTCATCTTTTATAATTCATTGTTTGAGAGACTGTTTGTCTGTACACCTGACCAGGGAAAATAAAATGACATGTTGTGCACTGATCTGGCTGCTCTGTGTTTTCAACACAGAATAACAAACATAATTATAAACTAATTTTAGAAAGAAAAAAAAACTCTGGGCTCATCAGAAATTTGTGACATCAAAATGAGGTCACAGGCCAGAAAGTGTTAGGAACCACCGTCCCAATCTGTCAAATTATGTATAAACATCAACACAGCCCCCCTGGTTTCTGTAACTGTATTATAGGAGAACACAATTGCAGTGTAAGTCCATTATGTGTTTGTTTGTTTTTTAGCTTTTCAGTCTTTTCAGACTGATCAAAAACAAAATGCCACAAACAAGATATTTTTCATCCCTGAACTGCTATTTCTCCCACCTTGGTGTTAATGTGTTCATGGCCACTTGTCAAACATCCACTTGATTTGAATTTTTCACAAGAGTCTTGGCACTGGTGCATCACTGCAGCCACAATTTGGACAAGAGAGCAATCATAGTTTGTTGTTTAGAGTGCTGCACTAGTTGCTAACTTTTTGGAGGACTTGGCAAGGTTCCCTTTATTTGCCTCGTCCTCGTTTGGATAATTGGACATCTAACAGCTCAAAACGGGGTCAACAAAGACCAACGGACTCAACCATTTTAATTTAATATGGGGGGGGGGGCTTAGTTACAGATATATAGGGTTGGTTTCCTTTTCCCTCTCTTAGATGCTGGCAGTCTTAAAAAAAAAAAACTTTGCATATGTATATGTGTACAGGAATACTTCTCATGTGTAGTGTTGTGGGATGTGACAAAATATTGATGCGTGATTAAAATATTGTAGTAAAGTTTTTATTTGGTATTTTAGCTTTGGTATATTGAGGCCATATATTGTTACAATGCCCCTTTATCTGTTTCCCCTGGCTCAGATCTGTGGCTCTCAGAAGATATCCATTAAAAGTTTACACAGATTCCAGTGATGCATATGGGTAAACATGCTAGTCCGAAGCCAAGCGTCGATGCAGCATCATTTTCTGCCCGGGGTTATTTCTAACTTAAGGGCAGAGGTCAGACCTTGGATCAGTTGAGTACAGAACTCAGATGCTTGTGCTTTCTAACCACCTCCAATCTTGACCTTGCTTATGATTAATATGGAAAAATGTCAGAAAACAAACAATACAGCACAGAGCTCCATGTAGTTGGTGGATTTTGGTCATTTCTGTGGTGGAATTGCACCAGGAGTTGCAACTTTCCAGACTTTGGTGAAGCCGTTGTCCTTGACAACAACATTAATGCTGCTACTCTACATTTGTCAGCACTTTGGGGGTTTTCCATCTATTTGCTAGCAATAATACGAGGTGTTAATACAAGTGGCATTTGAAAAGATAAATGTTTGGTAAACAGACAATCACAAATGGCCATTGCCTTTATCTTTTAAATGTTATGCCATTGAAGTAAACCGAAGGTGCTCGATTTGGAGGAAACTTATTATTAGGTAAATAAACTGTTATTCTAAGTTCAAATTAAAGTTTTTAAAATTTAAACGTTAAATGAATCCATCTTTTATGTACATTTATAAGTCCACTTGTGTTGACTTGACAAAATGTTTCATCTTTGCTTAAAGCTTGGGCCCGGAAAGGTTTATTCAGGTTTTGTTTTTGTTTTTTGTGTGTTTTTCTGTTTTTTATTCAATATTTGTGTGCTTTTTACATTTCAGTCCTTCAAATGTATGTTTTTTTTATGTAAATTGCAACATCTAAAAAACTTTAAGTTTATGGACTGTTGGAAACTGCCAAAAAACAGCCTCCATCTTCCAAAATCCTACAATCAAGAGAGATGTTAGCATCAATTGTAGCCTTCACATATAGCTGTCCTGAGAGACAGGCTAAAGAAAAAAGGGCGATGAAAATAAATGCCCAGTTGATAGGAAGGAAATTGCCCTCTTGCCTGTAGTGTTGCCACTGTTTCACCCTGCAGATGAGCACCCACAGCAGACAGGGAAATAAGAGACTTTAAAAATGCTATAAATCTTTTTCCACATTTTTCTCTCTGTCAGCATCGGCCAAAGTGCTTTTCTGTTGTCTGTCATTGAGTTTGTTATATTACTGTCATTACAGCAATCAACTCCGACGCTTAATGTTGATTTCTATGTAAACAAGTCAGTGGCAACCAGTTATTGAATGACACATCTACACGGCCCAGGATTGCCTTTGATTTAGAGGGAAATGAGACCCTGTCTACTTTGTAATCAGGCAGCTCTTATTGGTTCTTCCCTCACTCACACACTCACACATATAGTGTCACAGCAACAACACAACTCTGACCCCAACCCACAATGACACACTACTATCTATCTATCTGTCCGTCCGTCCATCCATCCGTCCATCCATCCAGACATCCATCTATCCATCCAACACACAGAATACAATGGGTCTTATTTGCTTATGCCAGTTATTGCAATACCTGATGACATCACACATCATAGGGATACATTCAGTCTGGTAACTGAATAGTGATGCCAGTATTGATTTTATATGATTTGATATGACCTTGGATGTTATGACCTCTAACGCCTGACAAATTGGCACGCTGCTAAAGGAAACGAGCATTAATAGGTGACAAACCATTCACCAATGAATGCATTTAAAATATTGGAAATATGATTAGTGTTTTGCTTCCCTCCGTGTCGGTTCTAGTGTGCGTGCATCCGAAGTGCATCTTGGCAAGTGTCAGATGATTAGGTTCCCAGGAATTATTATCCTAAACATAATTGCAAACTAATTAGTACAGCGATAGCCTGACACTCGTGTCTATAGAGGGAGACACTTGATGCAGGTTTACAACTTTACCAAATTTTACACTAATTACCAATCTCTGATTAATCCATGACTGGGATGTACTTTATAATAGTTATTAATAGGGCGGTATAGATTTGATTAGGAATTAATTTCCAAATCCAACAGCACATTCAGAGCAGAGCTTTTTAATTTAACAACTATTTGAGTTTTGGATCTTTGTGGAGGAGCGCATTGTGCACACTGGATAGTCATGAATCATCTCCTGTTTATGTTAACACAGTATTCGATCCTGTAGTACTCAAAGCATATTTTTACAACAACCTTAAAAATCAGGATTTGCTGCTCACTCAATACGTGTTTTGTTCACTTTCAGAAATTTTATTTAGCGTCATTGCTAACCTCACACATACATGTTATCATCTGATTAGCACGGCATAGTAGTTTAGTTAATTTGGGATCGAAACCCCCATCTCTAGGTGGATTAGGTAATGAGCGTTGACTGAGGAATGAGTGCACATTACTTTGCAGTGTGAACACAAACCTAGAGTGAAACCAGTTTCGCTGTGCAGTGAATACACTGTGAAAACTGTTTAGGACCAATCCAGACCTCATAACTAATCGTAATACAGTTTAGATTCCAGAACACTTTCCGATGTTGGAAGTAGCCGTTAGCTTTGTCACCAAAGCATGCTTTTGTTCCAAAAATAGGTTGTATGCAAATACGCATCTTCATGTATCTACGCAACAGTCTTTCTTTACACATGAACCAATGTGTATTAGTTCCACATGACACCACTCTTGCTTGGAACTGTTGAGAGGGCATGCAGGGCAACAGTGGTTCAGGGAGATCATTAATTTGCCCTGCCTCTCTGCATGGTTTATTTTGATGTTTTTTAATGAGTGCCTGCTAGGAGGTGAAAACAGTGAGAGGCATTCCAAGCCCTTTGGTGTCAAATGGTGATGACGATGAAATGAACTAGGTCTCAGGAAGGAGTGGATCCTGAGTGGCCCACAAGAAGCACAGCATATGTGAAGAAATCCCTCCTGTGCCAAGTGGTTGCTGCTGATTTTGAAAAAACATACCTTAAGTGCTTGTCATGGATTGAACGTGTGGATGTAAATCTTTGGCTTTATTTTAGTTCAAACCAAAGGAGCTCTTAGCTGTGTAAATAAAGCAAATAAATAAAATATTGGTCAATTCTGTTTTTCAATAGCGAACTTGAACACAGTTATTTTAATTGAGTGCAATATTGAATCAGTCGCCCAATAGTAATTCTAGGAATATGAAATATCTGAGGACTGACCTAGAATTCAGGTTTGACCAGGTATAGTCACAAGGTAAAAAATAAAATAGAGCAGTGGCTAAGGATGGCAAAACAACATATTCTGTGCAGCATTAAAAGCAAATTCAATTGACTATATAAAAGTAAAGACTTTATTTTTCTAAAATGTCAAATGTATTTAAATCACATCATTCACATCAGTACGTATTGCAGATTTAAAAGACACACAATTAATTAGTGCATTCAAGTAATGGGATCTCATCAGGATATTCACACCGTCCACAACAAGTGCATTCAAGTAATGGGATCTTATCAGGATATTCACACCGTCCACAACAACCCCCAGTAGTTTTTTGGGTTCTGTTGATGAAAATTGCATCTTTCTAGCAAATAAATAATGTTGACAACATGGTGTACTGCGTACTGCTTTAGCAAACAGTTTCACCAGTCAGAGTTAACTGGGAGAAGAGTGAGGCTGTGTACTGCTATAATCAGTTAACGTCCAAGCCAAACTGAGGGAGACATGCTCTCTCGTTTGGACACCTCCTACAGACCACCTACCCTGAGCTACCACTGAAGCTGGTCATTAGATCGACTGGACGCCTGGATCAATGGAGGTTGATGGAGGTTTATGCCTCACAGCCATCTGCTGTAAGAGTACCTGCTGGGGACTGTACTCTATCTGAGTATTTACTACTGTCGTTCTGTACCCCACATCTGCAGGACTGAGTCAGTAGGAAGGAAAGTGATGTATAACATCAGTGTAAAGTTCTAATCTTTAGATTTCTGGCCCGGGGTAACAGTTTTTAGGTGGATGCAAGAATTTCACATGAATTCTTCCCTAGGAGGCTGTTGGTGTTCCCTTTACGAAGCACCCATTTAAGAACAGGTTGGCAACCTAAAGTGGAAGGTTATACATCTCCTACATTCTGCTGGTGATCTCAGCAGAACCATAAAAGAGAAAACCTTTTATGTTTATTGGCAGGACGTTGCCTGTCTCTGACCTCTATCTCAACTGACCTCTAACTACCAACAACCTTCTTAAATAAACTTTCTCCACTAAAAAGTGGAGCTGAATTATACTGGACCTCTTCCAAGGTTCTAGGTACGATTACATGTTCATGTAAGTGCAATTACTTCTGAGCCCCTAAAAAGACAATCTGCTAAACACATACTTTTTTCAATTGAGGAAATGTGTTTACAGGTGGTTTTAAGGATGGTTTTATAACAATTATTGCTGTCTAAGCAGCCTATCAGCAGTCGGCCCAAGAAGTGCCTTTCTAAGGCAGTGAAAGCAGTACCTAACCCCCAAATCACTGAGGCAGATTAGACAGTCCCAAACCCAGGGCCCCTTAGGTAGCACATCACCATAGAAACGCCCAGGGGTAGTGACGCCTCCCCAAATCACCCTCCCTCAGTCACCTAGTCTAGCAGCACTCTCCTCCCTCCTGCCTGTAGGGAGGCAACTTCCTACTGACTCTCACCTACATCACTGCCATCCCTTACTCCACTGACTGATCTCTTAGCCCATCTCCAAACCTGACCCAGCTCCACCTGGTGCATTTGTTTGTTAACAGGATGCAGCTGTGTATGGTGGTGCATTATTTCTCCAGGAAACTGCACGTTTAACAGTTCCGTTCTTTTTAAAATCAAAAAACTTGGTGACCAGACAACATGGATGGTTATTATGGATGTCTTGTCTTGGATGTTGTGTAAGACATTGATTCCGATAGACTGGGTCGCAACAGAGGGATTTTTTTTTTTTGTTCTTGTTGTTTTCATCTCGCATGTTTCCCAGGAGTTTAGGAATAATGTCTATTGACTTGGGTCGTGAAGATTAGTGCCTTTTAAATACAGGTCCCCAGAAAAAAGTTTGGGAAACCCTGGTCTAAGGGATGCTTGAGCAATGTGATTGTAATCAAGTCAAATCAATGTTTGGAATCCAGGTGAGACCAAATTATCTGTAATGCTTCCAGCCTTTTGCTTCCAGGAGTGTTGTGGGTGGTAGGTAAAGTTTGCACAGTTGGAAACTGAATTCCAGGCTCTGACGGAATTCCTTGAGAGAAATTGAGTGTGGTCTTCTTGTCTTTACCGATTCCTGTTGGCATCTCTTTTTGGTGGGTGATCTCTGTGTGGTTTCTTACTACTGCTGTGTACAGTCTAGCATAAAATATACTCAAGGAGTTAAAGCAGGCATGCCCAAACTGTTCCTCAAAGGGCCGTGTGGCTGCAGGTTTTTGTTCCAACCAACCAAGAGCACATAGTTTGACCAATCAGTTGTCTGAAGACTGAGGCCAGTTGATTAAACCTGTCAACTCAGGTGTGCTACTGCTTGGTTGGAACAAAAACCTGCAGCCACAGCGGCCCTTCGTGGAACAGTTTCCACTGTAATGCAGTACAATATATTTTAACATATAATTATATGTAGAATTTGAAAGATGATCCGGACAAGTCCCTCCAGGAGGAGCCAAAGAGACCAATAAGATGGATTGATCATCTATGGATCCTCCCAAGATTTTCCTGAGATTTCCAGCTGAGGCTGAGCCCTGTGACCCAGATGGATAAGAGGAAGATGAAATCAATGTATCGTCCACTGATTCCATCTTCCTTTCATCCATTTTTTAAATTGTATACATGTAATCCTAATTTCACAACAATGCTTAGTTCATAGTTACAGACTTACATGAAGTGATAGAGAATTCTGATGCTGTTATGATTTCACTGCTCAGTTACAGAAACAATCTTGCAAAGATTGAACCTTATTGTCACATGGCTACATGTCAGATGTCCATGTCTAACAACATGCGGACGACATCTTAGACCATGAAGACGTTTTAATGAGACGTTGAGTCTGAGAGTCTCTTTGTGCGGTTATACAGTTATCTAGGTAGAGTTCAAACAAGCCATGACTGAATCAAAAAATAATAATAAAAAAAACAATGCTCATATGGAACATCTGCTGCACACTAATCCAAGTAAATATTCTTATGCTGAACACATACCTGGTGGTGGACAAGTACAGTAATGAGTCACAAACAGATGTATATTCACTCACTATTTCAACCAGCCCAGTGTTTGTGATGCTGCCCACCTGCCTATCTTTTCCCACACTCGAGCAAATGATTTTCTTTGAGTGCTGTAACTATCATGTCACACCATGTTGTCATTATCATGATTGCTGACGACCCTGATAACCTCCCTGCTGTGATTTGTACCGCTGAGGAGTAGTTTCGTTTTTCTCGCTGTCTCGCTGTACTCTGATTCTGTCCTCTCATCTTGATTGCAGCAGCTCCCATCAGCACCCTTGCCTTGTTTGCAGTTATACTAAGGAACACATCTTTACAGTGTGAGACACACCTCCATCTTCTTCCTTCGCTGCTCCCATTCCACATGGCCACACACTGATAGTTCAGCCCTTCTTCAAATCCTGCCACTCGCCGACACTTTCCCTGACACCCCAGATTCTCTCTCTTTTACACACAGCTTTCATCTTCCGTGATACGGCTTGTCATTAGCCCTCTTTCCAGCCAGTCCTTGCTACAGGAATCGTATCCTTTGTTTTCTCATCTCCATCCATACTCCCCCCCACACCCTCCACACACCCCCTCCACACATAAATTGTCATTTGTTGCCCATTGTCTCGGTGGTATTTAGTGGCAGGGAGATTAGGCAGCTGTGAATGGACTGCAGCTGTCTGAGCTGGATTAGAGCAGTTTAATCAAAGTATTTCCTAATGTGCCTTGTATTGATGATCCATAGGGACGGAGGCTCTTTAACAGATAATGATAACAAGGCTGACTACCGGAGCTGACTGGCTTGGAAACACTACTGTTTCCATTTATTGTTGCTTTATATAAGCCAATTAGAAATTACCACATGACTTTAATCCATTGGGGGGGAAAGAATATATATAGATATTAGGGCTACGACTTAAACGTGATTAATTAATTGCAGACAACATAATATGTTTAAAAAAAACACTCAGTTGTGTTTTTGTTTTTTGAATACAGATATTTCTTCTGATCACAGTCTAGTCTTCAATCCTACAGTATTGCTCTAAACACAGTCACCAGAGGTAACACTGGATACACAAGTCCAGTCCACTCCAAGCGACCAAAGTAGCTGGCACACAATACACCCAGTGGTGTTGGCTTAAAATGTTGAACATACAGTAACTGCAGTGTTCACATGCTGATGTATTCACCTATTTAGTTTGTGAACAGATTTTGTGTTTCATTAAAAAAAAAAACTATCCTCATTACGTCAGGTAACAGTAAGCCAACAAATGCAGCCTGACCTTCCATCACTGTTCAACACCTGTCCCTCAGGTCACTCAGTAGTGACTATGATAGTGAACTTAGATAGGATTGTGGGGAGAGACATGAAGGTGTCTGGTGTAATGATACGCAATTGTATTGTTTCCTTCACATTTATTTTTTACGTCTTAATTTATTCATTTTTTTATTATTCTCTCACATCACTTTATTTATTATTATTATTATTTTATTATTTATTCAAATCAGGGATTGTTCTGTTGGCTGCAGAGATGATGTCTGTAACTTGTAAACTATAGCCATCACCCTAAGAGATATAGATAGCTACTCTTGAAAATCCAATCGTACCGCTGCTGTATTCACACACAGACGTGTTGTTTTCTTCTGCACATCCACCTTTCACATGGAACAGAAAAGAACTAAGTGGAAGTGAGACTCTCTTAGCATTCAAGACAGCTCATCCATTCAACTATTTGCCTTATCTCCCGGCGGCATTTGACAGTGCAGTGCATTGTGCTTCACAAACACTGTGTCGTTGCAAAGGAAGTAGCAGGGAGCTGCTGTGTCTGGCACCACACTAACAGTAGCAAACGTTCTGTTGTGATATGACCCGGCACTGACTCGCAGTTGATGGAGGAGAAAAAATACTCTTACTGTGAGAGGAGGGAGGCAGGGGGAGAGAAACGGGAGAGGGAAATACTCTTTTTTAACTTGAGTTTTCCTTAACAAATACTGGAAAAGAGAGGGAGAGAGAGAGAGAGAGAGAGAGAGAGAGAGATAAAGGTTTACTGGCGTTCTTCTCTCTTCCTGAGTGCATTATAGCCCCATGCTGCTCAAGACAGATGCCGGGGGGAAACAGTAGGGAATTCTGCTGCTGTGGTTTGTTTCTCAATCAGAGGATAATGTTGCACCCAACACACATGCATGCATATACACACAAATACTTGTCTTGGCCAAATGTTGACATTTATGTGAACCCTGATAATAGCTACCTGGTTGTGGATGTTGTGTTTTGGCTCCACCTGTTTCATGTCATAACAGTGAATTTTTAATTCCATTTTTTTGTTATTCCTTTTTAAATAGATGGTCTAAAGATTACTGTTTGCCATTGAAGTAACAGGCATTTTTAGAAGCTTTAATCTGTGTGTTTGATAAGCCAGATTTATTGATTAACTGCTGCTGGTATCTTAGTTCCTGAGCCCACACCCCATCGCTGTCATGGTTATCAGTAACTGTTGGTCCAGATGGGAATGGAACTCTGGGTGAAACTGATGTAATACATATACTCCACCTACACGTGGTGCTGTAGAGAGAAACAAACAGGCTAGTTCTAGAGATCATAATGGGTTTAAAAAATATCAAATACCTGTAATTTCATCTGCATCTGTGATGCTCGTGTATGTGACAGAACGCGATACGCTGGGCGGTGTCATTTTGCTGTGATGCCAATAAACTGAGCAGTGCCTGGAGCACACACAACTCCAAGACTGGAGTTTACTGTTGTTGTTGTTGTGGTTGTGTTACGGTGACAGTATGACAATGTCACTGAGTGTTTGCACTGTCCTTATGACAATGGCAAGGCGGCATTGTCAGATTTTTCTACTCTGGAGCCCATTCCCTGAAAATACTGTTGCAGGGCCCCCAAAACGCTGGTGCCATGTGGGTGAAAGGCCGTAACAATAACATCGTTTTATCGTTTTTTATCCTAAATTTGGATCCTAAAACCCCACTGCCCCAGACTGCATTAAGTATTATAGTTAATAGTGATATCTGTAGACAAACTGTTAAATTAAATACCCCAATAATATGACCCATTAATTGATGAAAGAGTTCATTCTTCAATAAAAGTGGCCGGCTAGTTAAATCTTTGCTTTACTGTGACCTGTTATTATTTTTTCTAAGTTTTTTTTTTTTTTCCCCCGTTCATGGAGCCTGCATAAAATCTTCACTTCCAGGAAGTTAGAATGAAAGAAAAGAAATAACAAAGACACTGTATTTTCCTTTTTATTTGACCCACATAAAATGAAAGCAAAATGATCTTTTCCTCAGACCTTGCACTTCTTCTGCACTTCCTTCTGCCTCCTTTTAACTGTGTCTGCTGTTTTTCTGCTGATTACCAAGCACTCACAGAGTGAAATGACATTTTTGCCCTAACTTTGATGCCATACACTACTGGACTGGAGTCTGTGTAGTATGTTTCAGACATCGCCTAATTACAGCTGGATAACATGTGCATCCATCAGTGAGGGTGTGGGACAGGGAGTGGGGTGCGGCTCAATCCACTCTCCCCCTTCCTCCCCGTCCTCTTCTGCTTTTCTTATCCACAGAATGGTGTTCGTTCTTTTGATCACACACAAACCCACATCAACAATCTCACACACAGTTGCAACGATTTTTCATCATCTCACGCTCCCTCTCTGTTGCCCAAACATGCTTGCGAAAGGTACACTAAAGGGGTCACTCTGTGACTGCACAGGATCATTTTTGCTTTCGCCTTTATCTCCCACCCCCACAATTGACAAGATCCCACAAAGCCTGGTCGTGAATGAGGGTCAGCTGCAGCCTGGCCCCTGGGAACCTCCCGTCGCGCCTTTTAATGAATGTCATTTTCTTTCATAAACCACACCGATTGTTGGGTAATAGCCTTGTAACAATAACATTTAACTAATTCGCCTGTCTTTTTGCCTGGCTCATTTAGGACTCAGCATGGGGTAGTAATTGATTGTGTAATTCCAATCAGCTGTAAAACTGAATAGAAGTTCTTTCTGAGCAGGAAATATAAAAGAGACTACGTTTGTGGAGCAAATTAAACATATAGCTTAAAAAAACACCTCATTTCTGGAAACCAAGTACAGAAAGATTGCGTGATGTTTATTCAAGTATGTCCTATTAACACATTCCTCTGAATTATCAGTAAACCCTTATTATATTTATTATTTTTATATATAAATCAGCAGCAGGTGGCTCATAAAGGGAGCGCAGACCCACCTGCCTGGTATTTTGGATTTTTTTTTTTATCTTTTGGTATTAAACACTGAATGTTAATAACATTCACCTATTTTGAATGTGTTTCAAATGCACCATAACACATCATATGTAAAATGTAAATCATTGGGAAAAGTGCTTTCTGCTAATCTCGCCCCTAACATTTTCTGAGCTTCTGGGGCGCTAGAAACAGCGCCCAATCAGTGCAGCAGCGCGGACCGTTGCTGACCTGTTGCTCACATGAGATATGTGTATAGCAGCAAAAATGATCCAATCAGCCTCGTCAAATCTGATGGCTTAATAGTGATTAATTTCTCACCCCAGCCGAGTCTCTCGTGGGGCTCTCACAGCAGCCGGGCTACGTGCCGGTTCCGGTTCACGAACCCCCTTTTGAGTCGGCCAATTGATTAAGTAATTTGTTTACATGTTTGGTTTCAAGTGCAATGCTGCGTTTGTGGAATAGGCTATCTATCTATCTGTCTGTCTGTCTGTCTGTCTGTCTGTCTGTCTGTCTGTCTATCTGTCTGTCCATCCATCTATCTATCCATCCATCCATCTATTTCTCTTCCATTATCCATTGTCGCTGTGGTGTTCGGTTTGGGAGGAGGTGAAGGGTTAACACCAATTTAGATTTACCATGAGACAAAAACTGGTAGGGTGGAGGGGTGGGTTGTCACCATGGAGATGAGAGGCTGTGCTTGAACACATTGAGAATGTAAGACACTGCCAGTGCGTGGACACTAAGGCTTTGATTGTAAGAGAACTGAACTAGTTGTCAGTAGTGGTAGTTGTTATTTAGTCACTGGTTAACGGTTCTGTGCACATTTCTGTTTCTGTCAGTGTGTTTGTATTTTTGCAACCATGTGACCGAAGCGTTCAGTTTTTCCTTTCTGTTTTAAGTGCTGTTGCCCGACCTTGGCCTCCTCAGTGTGTCACCTGAGGCTGTGCTTCTTCATATCTCTTTTCAAATCAGTGCCACTTCCTGTCTCATGTCCTTCCATGTAGGAAATAAGACCATAACTAACCTGAACTAAATAAATTATATACAAGAAATTAATTCATTTGAATGTAAAATCAAAACAGGGCAACATGGCCAACATGTGTTTTCTTGTAGCTGCAGTTCTTTTCCTCAGCCCCATTTTATTTCAGCTTCATGTGAAGCTTGTGTTGTTACACAGATGCAGGGAGAAAAAGGCAATCGAGAACGCACGGAAAGGAATGCAGCACACGTGTCAAATCACAAAACTTTGACATTTCTTATGTTAGTTGGACCATTATGAGTCGTTTTGACAACATACACTGATAAGGAGGTGATTAAATTTAGTGAAAACAACAATTTATTTGGATGGAAAAAAGTTTTGTGACCCCTGCACCTGGGCCACTCCCAGGTGCAGGGGTCACAAAACTTTTTTCTTAAAAATAATTTAATAAAGTCCATGCAGCAGAGTTTCTGAACCTATGAAAATAAAGTTCTTTTTATAACACAGCAGTGAACAATGTTTGTAGCTTGAATAAATAATAACCAGTTGCAGAAACATGTATTAGTCTGTTATGGAGTAGTTACATCTATACCAGTGGTCCCTGTTCTTTTTGTTCCAAGGACTGGTCAGCCAGTACCACCTGTTACTACAGACCAGTACCAAGGTACTGAGCGTTGAAGGATCATTGCATTTTCAAAATAAAACATCTTTTAGACTCTATTCTGTTTCTATCAGAGTCTGAATGACCTATTATTTTACTGTACAGAATATCTTTAAATAAAGAAAGTGAATGGATTTTCTCTGAATGAAGTAAATTAGTAAAAAATGAAGTACATTTTTTCACTGTGTCCCACTGCAGCCCGGTATTAAATGACCTATGGAGTGGTACCGGTCCGTGAACCGTGAAAATGAGTTTGACACCCCTGCCTTAGATGAAGAGGACAAATGTGGTTCTGTTTAATGACTGAGCTAACTGACTTAAAAGATCTGTTGGTCTTGTTATGTAGCAGATATTATGAGTTGTAAATGTCATCTTGGTAAACATTACTAATTTAGCGAGCCTTCCTGACCCTTCAGCCACATCTGTGTTTGTTTTTATATTTCATCCCAATCAATCCTAATCCCCTATTCTCCCAGTGTTGTTTCTGACCAGTCTGGTCGTCTTAGCCTCAGATACGCTGTTAGTGCGGAGTGGGCATACAGGGGAGAGGGAGATAGGCCTATATCAGGCCGAGCTGTGTGTGGATGTAAATTGAGGTGGTGGGGGTATCATGTCTGATGGAGTCTCTGGCAGCCATTGTCTTGCAGTACAATGATATGGCTCACAAGTGAGCAGTGAGCCAGTAATGAGGAGGAGGCCCCGCTTAACAGCATGTCCCTGCCAATTGTTACGCTGCCACAGTGGGTGGATGGAGCTGTCCACACACACACACACACACACGCACGCATACACACACGCAGCTAATTAAAACAGGACTATTAATGATTGGTTATGTAGGGACATGATAAGGAAACTAAAAGGAGTAAATGAACATATTCCAGACATGTCATCTCAGCCATTACCAACACAGCCAGAGTAAGTGGTTGTGTTGCACAAGACCATAACGTGTGGTACAGTCTACATTTATGACTGCAAATATTTCCAAATTATGACCTGACTTGTTATCATTTTAGAAAAAAATGATTTTAATTTACAAATTTTATTTAAATTTTTCTTTTTTAAAAAAATCAGAGTTTATTTTTCTTTTCTGTCAAAAATGTCTTCCCTCAAAGCAGCTGTCAAACATGTCCTAAAACAGGATAAAGTAAAATAAAAAAATAATTAAAGTAAATCAACAGAATTTCTAATGTTATTTTCCGCTCTTAATTATCTCAGCCTGATGGGCTGGGAAGAGAAAAGAGTTACTAGCCACAGGACGGTGAACAGCAATGATTAGACCAGGGTCCCCTGTGATCCGACTCCTGCCCGGTGACTTTTTCCCTCTGCTGCAGCTGCTGGTGGCTTAAAGCAGCCTCTACAGTGTAGAGTTATGACTAGTTTATCCAATGTGACACCTGATAACCCAGTGAGTACTCAAGATATCAAGGTTTGCAGCAGGGCACAATGCTCCTTTTCTATGGCTGTTGTTGTTGCAGTGTCAAACTCCCAGTCTGTTTTGACACTGAGAAATTCCTGTTTGGGAAAAGAGAGGGAAGTGTCAGGGAGGAAAAGTGAGGGTTCTTTTTAGTGAGAGCTCAGCAGATTTGGAGGGCATGCAAGGCAGTTATCAAAGCAGGAGTGCTTCGGCACTGCACACACACACACACACACACACACACACAGGCACAAACACACTCACAAACTGTCAGGCCCATACAAAAAGGCAAGGTGTTGCAGGAAGGGAGTAGAGGAACTGGGGTTAGAGTTAAAAGGGATGAGGGGAAGTAGTAAAGTAGTAAAAAGTGCTGAACAGATAATGTGAAAATGTGTAATGGTTACCCACCCAGACACTTGGTATCAGGAGACAGCTTTGAGCTGTGTGGTTGTTGTCATGCTCTGTCAGCCTAGCCCTTCTAAACGATCAAAAGGCTAATTATCATTTCCAGGCACAGGCGCAGTAGTGCGGAATTAATTGTGGTACAATAATGTGTGGGGTCAAAGGGTGACGTAAAACCAAGGCACCTTTTCTACCTCAAAGCTATTTCCAATGATGTTTTGTGTCGTAACTAAACCACATTTACAGTTAACGGTAACATATTTTACATGAATGTACCATTTAGTCTGACTTTTTGTTGTACAAGATGTCATTACCAACTGCTGCTGTTATAGTAAATTATACATCCTACAGTCATACACCTAGGCACAGTATCACAGACCTGTTGTTACACATCAACTCTGACATTCAGGGGCTGAGAGCAGGGTGATATGCAGAGACGTGGGATGGCTCCATCCGATACTCAGGATCGGCATGTGACCAATATTAGTCAAAATTTCAGAATCGAACAAAAAAAAGGACTATAGTGATGGGGGAAAGATGAAGGTATTGGATTGATATCGGTAACAGCAGGTACTCCAAGTTGCAGTATCAGTATTGGACATAAAATAGTTGTATCCTGAAGAGAATCTGTGCACAGCCAGGTGGGGATTGTTAGTCTGCTTGTTAAAAAATTCTCTTACCTATTCCAGGTACATTTGCTCAATGTTTGCGTTTTGACATCACAAGCATCACTCCCTAATTTGGGGTGTGGGCTGACTATTTTGGAGACAGTTCCCAGAGAACAACACAGACCCAGTGGTCACAAAGAGTCATGTTGTGTTATTGGGTTCACTTTTTATCATACAGCTGTAACCACATATAAACAACAGTCACAACAACAGAAATAGTGTTGTGTAAAATATCGTTGTGTTTTAACTATCAGTGTTATCAGTGATGCTTATTGCAATCTATGAACCCAATACTATATTATATGTATATATGCATATATATATATATATATATATATATATGTGTATAACTGCATGAGATTCTCCACGAGGCGTACGTATGATTAACGCAGTGTCCATTTCTCACATTGTCTTAGATTTACACCTATTTCTCAAAACCTTACGCCTTTTTCTGTAGCATTTCGACTTCATTCTGGTAATGTTTCTACTTTACTCATATATATTCACTACTTCAATCTTGTAATTTTATAATTTATTTTTTATTCTCACTGTGGCCCTAATACTCCGTCGTAAAGAAGTGAGCCCAACCGTCCTTCATTCCTCTTTTTTATTGATGTCAGGTTGTGCAGCGTTGAGTGGAGGGTCAGGGAAAATGTTCTGTGCTCTATAACTTAGCCCATAAAGACAGATAGCTCATGAGAGCCTCACGCTGCAGAGGTGTTATTGTCATAACTCAACAAGGAAGGTCTTTTTCTGTCTGGTGGCAGGAGAAACTGTTTGCCGAGTGATTGAATTATTCAAGGTGGTGCTTCATCATGCAGTGGCCCGGCTGTCATTCACCCTGTCAAGTTGGGGTTCTTTTATTCAAATTTCAACAGATCATTGCCTATTTTGTACTGCAGTGTAGCAAAACAAAGATCCTGACACACGACGTGTCTCAAGTATTCCTTATTTCCCTGTAAATGTGTTGGGTATTTGCTCATGTTGACTTGTCATACTGTATACACTTTAACTCTCTGCAGTATCTTCAGGACCACTCACCACCATTTTAATCTGCACTGAAAGGTTCATTAATTCAAAGTTAAAACATGATTGACCTCTGTGACTGAGGCGTTTTATGTTCCAGAGAGGCCAAGTTAATGGACCACTAAGCAGAGATTTTCTAGCCTGGCTTCCCTCACTCCACATCCTGAGCTCTCATTTCCTCCCTCGTTACCAGCATTTCCCTTTTGCTCTCTATTCTACCTAATTCTGC
>NC_024320.1:6447533-6486084 GCF_000523025.1 Cynoglossus semilaevis
ACATGGTCTGTGTGGTTTAACTTCAGTTTGACTGTTGTGGTTTCTGTCCTTCTATAGGTTTTAACAACTGTCAAAGTTATCACATTGAATCAAATGCCACATGCACTTGTAGTATTACACACTCCTTATCACAGTGTAAATCAGGGTGTCAAACATATGGCCCGCAGGCCAAAACTGGCCCGCTTGACAAATTTTGAAAGTGAAAAAATGCGCAAACACTTCATGTTGGTGATGTTTTGTTTTCTAGTGTCAAACGATGGCAGGGTAACATGGACTTATTGTTATTTATAGGTTATTATGTTTTGATTGTACTGGTCTGTATGTGGCTCCTGGAAATGAGTTGGAAACCCTTGGTGTAAATACTTCATATACCACATGTAATAATTTTACTGTGGAGTTTTCACTTTGCAATGACGATTACAACCAATGTTTGACTCTTGGTAAATGGTTACTAAATATTTGAGTGATGGATCTATTCGATCTCATCAACAACTCTTCCACTGTGGAAGACAGCTGTGGAACAATGGGCCTAAGGATAAACAGAGAGCACATTGGTTTCTAGTGCCAACTGTCACCTATCGCTGTAATGACTTTAATACCACCTTAAAATGAGAAAAGTCAACAAGATGGGCTTGGAGTCAGGAGCTGTGTGTCAAATTGCTGTACCTTTATCAGAAATGTTACTGGGATGGTACTTAATGTCAACCCATGTACCATGTCACACTGGGAGGACTGTTATAGCTTGAGAAATTGTCTAGCCTCCTGACTGCTGGTTTCCACAGAGAGAGTTAGAGTTTCTAAGCTTGCTCTTACCTCTGTGGCAGATCTTTGCTGAGTTTCAGAACGACGCAGGTCCCAAGGTAAAGTCTGCGAGACCCTGTAAAGAACCAGTTTTACAGTGGGTTATGAGATGGGACTTTGAGCCTGTTGAATTTTCAGTTTTTGTCTGGACAATCCTGACACAGTCAGACGTAGAGGATAAATTGTGTTGTCTGCTTCACTGTGCAGCTGTCAGTGACTTACTGCCCGTGTCTGGTGTGTCATCCTTCATGTAATACATGTGTGAATCACAGAAAATGCAAATGGAGTGTGTGAAGTGTTGGGTGTATGAAGGTGCGTGGCCGTCAGTGTGCGTCGACGTGCTTCTAGATGAAGAGGAAATAACGGCTAGCAGCTCCAGCCTTCTTCAAACAGCCACCCATAAACTGACCTGTACTTTAAATACCTCGCCGCTGCTCTGCCCATGTGCTGGCTAGACCAATTAAAATAAAGACAATTCCTGAATGAATGTCAGTAACATAAATAACAAGACAGGAGTGTTAAGTGTTAATGTCTGATGACAGTTTGAGTCCATTTTGATTATTACCTGCACAGACACATAACTCAACTCAACTTATTTCCCATATATAATGACAGTGTTATTCTATCAATTGTCAATGTCACTATAATTCAATTATTAATGCAGGTTACGAGTTCACTCACGTTTTTTACTTTTTTTTACATTCTATAATGTGTGTGTGTGTGTGTGTGTGTGTGTGTGCACTGACTGGTTTCTGTGTTGAAATGGATGTTGAAATATTCTTAAAAACCCAAAGAATCTTAAAGTTTCCTTAAGATTCGAAGGTCCTTTTGCATCAAAATACAGATCTGAACACCCCCCCCCCCCCCAAAAAAAAAAAAAAAAAACCCAAAATGCCCTAACTGCATTTTTCAAAATCATGGCTCTACATATGCTTTTAGTCATATACTGGCTAATATTCCTCCATGATTTTAGAGGGAGACTACCTTTAATGGCTTTGGGGTATAATTTCATTTAGAGTATCTGCTTTCAATTTTCCCCTAAAACCATGAAATACATGAAAAAGAGACAATATCCTGTGCCTCTGCTCCACCTCGCCTCTCCCCTCCTCATTTCTCTCTCCCACTGTCGCTCCTCCCGCTCTACCCTCCTTGCCAGCTCCTCCGTGATACCACTGTCTCCCTCTGTTGTTGTTTTAAACAAGCAGCAGGGGGTTGGGTATAGAGGTCTACACTCACACTGAGTGTGTGAGTCACTGTACTGGGTGATGGGAGGAAAGCTGCGTGGAGGATAAGACAAGAGGCTTTTCCAGTGTCAATCTCCTGCTTTCGCTTCCTTTTTTCTCCTTTCAGCCGAGGTTTAAACACAAACACTGAGCAGGCTGGAAGACTCCCATGTCCTTACACACATGCATATGCATAAATATGCATACCATACCTTTTACACAAGAGGCATTGGTCATACAGTGTAATAAAACACATTAGTGTAGTTTGCCTCAAGGACACATTCAAAACGCAGACACTTTTAACAAAAAGATTCATATCATAACATAATGATATGAATAATGATAATGATAAGCCTTTTCTCACCTCGTTTCTAATGCACAGAAATCCGTATCCAAAAGGAAATCAGACTTCCCAAAACATGCACGCAAACTCACTAACAGCTGTAGTAATAAACAGGGATGACTTGATACTTGATATAGAATCGCTACAGGTCCAATATTTCTCAAAATGATCACAATCAAACATTGAAAAAAAAACAACTATAGTTCGTCCATTCTGATACCTAAGCCCAAATGTTCAACTTAATTTGCGGGACTTGGTGTAAACACTATCACCTCAGCAACAGCAGCACACAGCATGATGGAAGAGAATAGAAGGAATCGGATTGATACGGGTATGGACAAATACTGCAAGTTGCAGTATTTGTATCATTCCTCAATATCGTTGTACCCCCGTGGTACAATGACAATAATGACTATTCTATTCTATTTTTCTATTCTCTAGACATGACATCCCTAGTAATAAATACTAATATGAATACAGTTGTCAGCATGACTGTTAGATGCCCACTCATGATCTGTGGGATACATATTACAGGGCGGGGCACAAACATTCAAGAACATACGTAAATAAAGAGAAAACATTTGAATGAGATCAGTGGCAGCAATGAAAAACTGAGGCCATGGTTGAACCTAGTGGTCACTGTATATGGAGGTCCAGTGAATAGTGTAGTTTTAGCAGAGCTAAGATACACTACTGAGTACCCCAGTACTGTAGTCTGTGCTGTACCCAACTGTACAGTCCACATCTGCAGAGTACTTATGCCCTGGGGATGATGGGACTAGCATCATTTTATTTGAGCTGCCTCTCTCTTTCTCTCTCTCTCTCTCTATCCCTTCCTCTCTGTTATTCTCTCTTCTCTTTTATTAATTTCCTTACAAAATGACATGTAGAAAAAAAACTATAAATACAGTACTAAAGACAAAAAAAGTACTGCATTGCTTTTCCACAAGGACACAATGTGAAGGGTTTCCCAGTATTACCAAAAAGACAGGGTTGATTAAATGCACAAATTCTTCTTAAATGTCTTTCAAACGGCCCTGGGATTTTTATTTTTTATTTTTTTTTACTAAAGAACCTTAAATCTTCCTCTTTGGACTTCAGCCACTGCTGACAGGAACTACACTGTATTCTTCTGAGTGAATACTTGTTCACAAAATTAGGGAGGACATTCACTCCATTTTATTTTAGAATTATGCCCGTCCAAAAATCACTTGATGAAAAAAATAAAATAAAATAAGAGGCATTTTTGCAAAGTTCAAATGGAGACAACTGGAAGGCAATTGTGTGGAGGCCTTTGTACAAAGAGGACAATAAGAGAACACAAAATATTCATTCATTCTTTTGATGACTCCATCTGGCTCTCAGATAAATCTTCTTTTCTTAACACAATAAGTAATAAATAATCCCGCTGACATAAGTAAAACATTACAGGAATCACAGTGTTAAAATAATCTTTAAAAAAAAACATTTTTATGTGTTTGTGGCCACAGCGTACTCTCTTAGTGTTGCAGTAAAAACATCAGCGTGGTACGCCATCTTTTATTTCTTCCATGAAAAGTGAAAACAAAGTCAATCCATTTCATAGCAACACACACACACACACACGTCCTACGCTGAAAATACAAAATAAATAAAAGGAAGTAAATTAAATTAAAATAATAAAATAAATGATTGATGCACCTCCTAACGTGCACCTACCATAAGGACAGCAGAGCCCGACTGCTGCTCCCCGGGGTTCACCACTCTAATCAGCAGGGGTGTTGCATTTAATGACCGTACGATAAATTAAGGGTTTTCCTACGTGATGTGTAATAAACTATTTCGTATGGCAAGAGGAATCATATATGTATAACTCCCTTACAATTTTAATCCATACATCCCTGGAGCCAATCGCATCAAAACCATGCAGCACCAGAAGTCGCATCAATGGTACTAGCATTGTCTGTAGTGAAGGAGACCTGACACTATGCTGAGAAAGCCTCCTTCAGGCCCATGTGGTCCTGGGGTAAATACAGTGTTTACAGGCAGTGGCTTGTGGCTCAAAGTCATTGTCAATAAAGTGGACAGTCAGGTTTAAGGAAGGTTCCATGGTCCTGCTTGACCACAAGTCGGTTGTGATTGAACAAAACTTGACCGTAGCCATTTCAACTTGAACCTCGCCACGGCATTTGTTGCAGCTCTGGGATAGCGAGGAAAGAGTTCAGTGAGCGTAGCAGCTTTTCATGTCACCTGCAGATTATTTTATGTTTTAAGCAGCACATCTTGTTGTTCAGTGTCACCGTACCTGAATCCAAGGTATCGCCATACAACAGAAGTTGCTTTTTTTTTCGCTCCCAACTCAGCTCCCTCAGTCACATGACCATACCTGCGGCTGCCCACAGCGTGTTTTGAATTGAAAATCGCAGTTTTTCATGCGGTTATGTAATCGTAAAGTGTGGAAACGCGATTGCAATTAGGATCAGATGAATTCTGCAGCATTAGAAGTGATATATATTATATATCTACTATATATGACGTAACTTTAAAAAAGTCCGTCGTAGCAGTAGATGGAGCTCCAGCTACGTGTTTAGCCATGATCTTCAAGGTGGCCTTCTTCTTCTGCTGGTGTCTTCTGAGGCCTAGTCTCTCCCCCTTCCATCTCCCATCAACTTTCTTTCTTTACTCTTTCATCCCTTTTACCTCCCGTACTGCCCGCCTCTCTGTGTTGTTGGTTTCCTCTGAGGTACTGACGTACGGAGGGGGGAGAGACGGAAAGATGGGGACAAATACGCTATTGATTTAAGATCTTCAGGGAAGAGAACAATAGGTTCCTCACTGCCATTCTGCAACACAAAACCCCTTTGCTCCATTCTCCCTGTGGCAAAGAGACCCAACAGAAGAAAAAGACGTTAAAAGAGGAATTTTCTTTGAGCTGTTGCTTTTTGACTCCACTTATTACTGATTGTTGATAGGCCTGAAGGAGAGTGGAGAGGAGGAGAGGGTCCGACCTTGGCAGTCTTTTTAATTCCCAGCGGTCTTATGAGCCGTGTGGACCAGAACCCCAAACTCTGTGAACCTGCCCTGTGCAGAGCAGCTCTGGGCCAACCCCACAAATGTACAGGGCCGAGAACTGTGACACCCTGGAGGTCAGTGGTTCAGATTTGAAGCCTGGATGCCTTCAGGGCCTTATGGACTTTCTTGGCACATAAACCTAATCCAACAAAAGTCACTCATCTTCATCACACTAACACCCACCCAGAAACATCTTCTTCGTGAATTTAAAATCGTTTATTTGAATAGCTCGAAAAAAACCTTTCAGCTGCAAATAATTAATAATTAATATTCTAACGACATACTATTCTTCTTATTCTCTGACCTACTGTGACTATTACTGTACCTTTTCTATTTATTATTTATTATTTTTGATTATTATATATTTATTTTTGTATTTTGTATGTTTACTGTAGCCTTCCTTACTTTCAGTAAATGAAAATTACTGCATATAAAATATATTGTTGGTTTTTCGTATTCTCTGCATACAACTGGCCTTGCTGGCCACCATTACATAGAGATTAGTGATACCAGATTTATTTGATTTGATGAGATACTGATTATTTCTTTGGCATTTTTTTTTATACTGATACCGATATATGTAAATATTTTGTGCTATCTATTTTTTAATACATGATAAATACTGGCCATTTGAAAACCTATAAAAATAGGTATTTTCCATGACATGTTATTATTATTATTATTTCTATTATCATTATTCCTTTTTATTTCCTTTTAGAGTTCACTGCTAATTTCACCAACAGGGTCAAACAGAAATATAAATAACATAGTAGCTGACCTGCTTGATGATAGCTGATCATCCAGACAGTGTTCCACGTTGATATTGTCATCAGCCACAAGTATACGAAATACGTATGGTGTAGGAAGTGACACTACACGATTTTGTCTTTATTTTTTGTGCGACTATATATTTTTTGGTGTGATGTTCGTAAAGAATAAACAAAGCCACCTATATATCTCCCAGAATTCTCTGAACTTTCCAACAGGAAATTAAAAAAACACCTTGACACTAACAATTACCAACCATTTACCACGGTGTCTTATTTACTGTTGTTTTCCTGCCATGATGAATGAGTTTCATAAAAAGACTTGAAGGCCAACTACTGCACACGACAGTATGTGTCGCTGTACTATGAACTCCCCTCTCTCCAAACTCACCACGTTCTTCTTCCTTGTGTGAGTTTGTGGCTGTTACAGAGATCATCACATTCACACAGTAGTCATGGGCCAGAGCGGAGTCTTTGATTCCATACGATTACTTCTGTGGCTTTTTTCTAATCAAAACTTTGTGTTTTTTAACCTAATGAAACACATGACAAATACTGGCCATTTAACAACTTTAATATGCTTTTTCACAGCATATTAGCTATAACAAATGTATTTTATAATACAATGCAAACTAACTAGTTTAATTGCTATCATTAAAGATTGGACAAAGATTGGATTGGACTTGATCACATGACGTCACTGCTCTCTTCTGGTCAGTGGTCACCTGACATGAAGGATCAGTTTGGCCCCTGCACGGTGTACTACACGCCATTTTGTAGTGGTATCTGAATGTTTAATAGAAGTTGTCCACTATATGAGCCACTCAACGTGTCCCACTGAAGAACTGTCCGACCATCAGTGCAATTAGAAAAAGACAGACGAGTGAACCTGCTACTGATGTCAATGTCAGAGGGGTTAATGTACTGTGACTGCAGTATCTTCTACTTCACCACGACTGTCTACAGCGACAACAGAGATGAACATGTTTTTTTATATATTTTGTGAAGTTATATTACACCGTTCTCTGTTGAATATTATAACCCTCATAAGGAATGAGCTTCAATGTATTTATTATGTGTAAGGAATAGTAGTATACAGAATACCTGCAGTCCCACCTCTGCTCCACACTCATCCCTGGCATGTTTATTGTGAGGTCAGGGGAATATGTTCGGGTTATTCATTCCCACCCTGTGGTATGATGCAGCTGGTGGCTTCAACCTAAAGTTTGGTGCTAATGAAAATGGCTCAAGTCGAAGATTAATGGCTCATAAAGACGAAGCGTTTAGACGGGACGGCGGCCTCATCTGGCCAACATTGACTAATCGCAGCAGACGCATGAATGTCCCCACCTTCCCACACACACACACACAGACACACACACACACACAGCCACTCTTATCTCACCCACTACGTCTCACAGTTCCCATCCCTCCTCTCCCTTTTTTCAAGCCATCCTCCCCTGCTGTTTAATCCCCCCACCACCGCCACCACCTAATGTTGTTGTGAATTGTGGTGGGGTCAGAGTTCAAGGCGTGAAGAGAATTATCTTGATTTATGCCACCTGCGCTCAGTCCTGGTAGCAGTGTGGCGGTCGGTCAGTGGACTGTTGGTCTGAAGAGACTATTCCCACACCTTCTTTAGAGCAGTGAAGGTGACGGCACCACCATATCATAGAGCTGGACGAACGTGGAGCTCTGAGAATGTTTCCATCTCTGCAGCTAGAGCTATGTCATATAGAACTAAACATACGATATATATATATATATATATGTGTGTGTGTGTGTGTGTGTGTGTCTTGTGCAGCTAAGTAATGTTTTGACAACAAACGATTTGTGTGTAATCTGTTCAAGTGTGTGTTAAGATGTTAAGATGCATTAGTCCATGTGTTGTATTTATAGTGATGTTTTCAGAAGCAGCAGCAGGACAGGCTGCAATATAAAGAATATAAAGAAAATATAAAATAATAAAGACCAGGAGTTAAACACAAACAGATTTACTCTACTTACTCTATATATAATATAGTGTTCCTCATTCCATAAGTTGTTTTTCAGTCTGATCAGTGGCACAGCATATAACAAAAGTAAGACATGATCTAACTGAAGTTGGTTCTCAGCAAATCAATGACTGCCATCCAAACAGTATGTCATTAGTTTTCCTGTTCCCTTTTGTGATTACCTCAGTACTTATAGGTATGTGGGTATTGTGTGCTACTTCTGTCTGTCTCTGAGCCGATACTTTGGGAATCGCTTGCTATCATTGTGGGAAAATGGTTCAAGTTTGACAGTTAAATATATGCAGTACGAGGGATCCTTGACCTACGTCGGAATTTCACTCTTACTGTGCAATGTAACGCGATTTGTGCCGTAAGTCGTAACTTTAATCTTTACATTTGTAGCTATGTCACTCATCTGTGTAAAACACAGTGGTGACGTCATAATCTGGGACATAAAAACACTAACGGTAAAAATAAAAAATGAATTAAAAAAAGAGCACAGTAAAGGTAAGCAACACTTTTACTCCTGTGTGTGGCTAACACACTGAGCTATGCAAAACAACATAAACGGAAGAAAGAGAATGCAGCCCAATCCAATATGGCGTACAACCTTCAAATGTCAATGTGGTTTTGTGCAAATCTGAGTTTGTAACAGTGCCATCAACGTTTACCTCCAGTTTCTCCCGTTGCAGTGAAGTGTGACCTCGTTAGCTGTGGGGGAAAAAAGGGAGAAGGAAAATATTAAAATAAATGCAATGATGAAAAGAAGTTGACAGTGATCAATCTTCTTCTCATTGCCAAGGACTCCTGATGTGCTGCAATTGTTGATGATGAGGAGATATGAGAAGAAAAAAGAAAGTCAGGGAAAAAAGAAGGCGGGGCAGGCGGCACTGCTGATTCAGCAGTGTATCATGGATTTTCATTTTCCTATCCTTGCAGATTTCATAGCCCTATCACCGTCAGACTCACGGGTGAGAGACCGCTCTACCAAATGAAGAACCCAGTCCAGGAATCAAACTTCTCACCTTTTTATTAGAGATGATCTATTGAGACAAATGAGATTCTCCCTGTCAAAGAAAATCCTCTAAAGAAATCATCCTATACTCCTGTGGCATTTAAGTATTTATATATAATTGTGAATTTACAATTTTGCATGTATGCTATATTTGTTTGAACCCTAGCCCAGCTGTAAGAAAGGAGGGGAAAAAACGATTTATTTCTTATGTCTGTCAACACAGGAGCGTTTTGTTTCTTACCCAAAGAGATTTAAGGTGGAGTGCTAACAGTAGGACTTCATCAGGATGAAATAAAAAGTACTAATAATCCAGATCCTATTCGAAACACAGGAAATGCAGTAAAACTGCAGTAAAGTAGTGAATGACGTATATGTGTGATCAGTTGTGATAGAACCATGACAACATGAACATGCAGCAGTGAACATTAGATACAACTTGCCTGAAGGCTTAATATATGCATGTGTACATATATAAATATAAGCACAAATGAAACGTCAACAGATACATACCTGAACCCTGCAACACTGATGTACCGTGTAGTGGTAAAAATCCCTGATAGTTCAGTCCTGCATCGAATACTATTACTATGATTACACGTGTAAGTACACACATAGACAGTACTGCCTAATTACTCCATGCAGACGCAGCCGTGACTGTTCAGTTCCATAGCGAAACAGCCTCGAAACGTCCCCTGTTGTACAGTACTGCAGGGGTGAGTGATTAAATAACCATACATCCCCCAGAGACTAAGTGTCTCTAATGATATAGCCTAATGTAAGATTATAATAACTGTCTGGCTTTAAAAGAATACAACATCACCACCACAGTCAGTTACAGTACATCTTTACTTATAAAAAAGGAGATGATTAAGGACACACAAATTGTCCCAACCCCCAATTACTGTGTGTGTGTGTGTGTGTGTGTGCAGCTACATATCAGAATGAAGCCACAAAGGCATTGGAAGAGAATGGAAAAGACACTCACGTAATATGCTGAAAACATGAATGAGTAAGCCACACACACACACACACATATATATATACATAATATATATATTTATACATATATATGAAATACTGATTATACATTCATCATGATGATTCATACAATCATCTATTTAAATTTATTATTTTAATTATTTTAAAAGTCTTTTTACCTATTATTTTACTTGAAGGCAGCAAAGACAGGAAATGTGTTTTTTCTCCTGATTTCTTGGGCATATTATAAAACATTGTACTCTACATGAACAAAAAACTCAACCAGAAAAATGTCCTTTTTGGCTGCTCTCTAAAAGTGGGGTAAAAAATTCACTAAAAAAGTGATACTGTAGTGGAGTATTCACTTTGATGCAGGTATAATACAAAAATGGTTGATGCCTGCAGAAATTATGGGTAACAACAGAGCCAGGCCTGTTCTGCCCCTGAACAATTTTATCTGGCCAACAGTATAGTATAATGAATTGTTATTTTATTATGATGTTTTTCAAAGATTTTTTTTTTTTAATCACTGTCAGGGTGATTTTTGAAGAAAAAAAATTGCAGTAAAGTTGAGGGGAGGATTTGTAAGACAGTAATGAGACCTGCGGAGACAGTGGCTCTGCCCAATAGACTAAGGGCTGAGTTAGAGGTGACAGAGATGAAGATGCTGAGATTTTCACTGAGAGTGACCAGGATGAACAGGATTAGAAGTGAACAGATCAGAGGGAGAGTTAAGGTGGAGCAGTTTGGAGATGAAGTTAGAGAGGAGGATAGAGATGGTCTGGACATGAGTCCTGAGGAGAGATTTTGAATATATTGTTGGTGGAGTTGTCAGGAAAGAGGAGAAGATGATGACCGCCGAGGATTTTTGTGGATGTTGCAGACATGTTGATGATATGGAAATAGTTGGTTTAAAAGTCACAGTGTAAGTCTTTTGCAACCCACACAGCCTGACACAGGAGGTGCCATTAAGTATGTGGTTTCTCTGGGGCTCGAACCCAGGACCTTCTGTGTGTAAGGTATCATGTATGTAAGACATACATGATAACTGGGGGGGGGGTGACCACTGAAATGATGAAGAAGACATCACTGAAGTCTCACATTCACATGGACACAAAATAGTTGATAAAGGCAGGAACACCAGGAATGATCACAGGGACATCTAACCCTGTCTGGAGGTTTAATTTCCCTTTAAAGTGAATAACCAACCAAAAATTAACTGCTGTCAACAAATATAAACATAAAGTGTGGTGTTGCCTCACAGCAGGGAGATCAGCAACTCAAAATTGGGCACCCTGAACTGACCTTGGATGATAGTTGTGTGTCTACATATGTGGCCCATATGGACTGTCCAGAGTGGACCTATGTCCAATAACATTGGACCAATAATAGGTTTCATTTTAGTCTTAAAATCAGGTTAATGTGAAATCTCACCAACGTACAATATTATTCATGTCTAGAAATGTATGCACCCTCAGCACTGTAAACATCATTGCCCCCTCACCCACTCTCCCCCAGGTCTTTGGGAACGAAAGCCGCTTGTGCTCTCTCTCTAACAAAAGCCAGCCCTCCCTTGCACTTCTCCTGCCCTGGTCTTTGCTGCTCACGCTCCCTTCACAACAAAAAGACCTTAATTCCCAGGCAACGATATAAATGGTGGCCCCCGACTTCAGTGGGCAAGAATGGGAGCAACTGGGCCTGAAAATGGTATAGGGGTGTGGAGAAAAATAGCCAAGTCATAAAAGAGGTTCCTCCTCGCCATAACCTCCTCCTCCCTGTCCCAGAGTTTCTTTTGTCACTGGGTGTGAGGGGACAGAGGGGCATGGGGCGAGAGGACCGGGGTAAAAAGACACAAAGGATAGGTTGAACAGAGAGTCAGGGGGCAAAGCTAACCCTTTTTACCCCCCTCCCCAACACACACACACACACATCTACCAAAACTGCCAGTGACACATGAGCATTGAATCTGCTCACACCATTATATGCAGACAACAATGGGAAAGTGATACGACCAACGTATGATTCGGTGAAGGCGGAACATTGGTTGATCTGTCACTGACTTAGATTCAGGACGCAGCATGTTGTACTGTACTTGCATTCATTTTATTTACTATTAAGGCAGGCAGAATTTCAGAGCTGTTTGCCCAAGATTTCATTTCAGGAACCGTATTTTGTCTGCAGGTTATGGTTCAGCCAAAGAATTGACAGCCTCTGTCTCTATCACAACTTTTCCTCTTCTCCCTCTTCATAACACTGTGACCACAGATGAGGTGGAATGCAATTAGGCTGCTTAAATGAAGTAGTAATAGAGAAGTGGGTTTCTGTATCAGTGTTGCCTTGGCAATGGGTGCTGGCAACACTGCCTCCAGTAGTTTTGCTACTTTATCTTCAAAATGCACAGTTGAGCTTTAAACCAACTCTCTCTGCAGGAGCCAGGCAGGCAGGGTGGAGGGCTCTGAGCATATAAGATGAGAGTCAGTGGGGGAGACAAGTGTGGTGCTAGCTTCCCCTGCATTGTGTCATACTGCCAGATGTCAAATGTTTAACCTTTAAACCGTCTAACGTGGTATGATGTGCGTCTTTGCGCGGCTGAAGGGCAGGTTTTGAAGACACCCTCAGCAGTGAGGTGTGTGTGCAGCACGCAGCACCAGAGAAAAGAGAAAACACTCTGCTCTGTAAACAGCCTGCAGTACCAACATAGTGTTGACTAATGAAACCAAATCTTTGGATACTTAAGAGCCACTGAGGATTTCCATCACATGGTTCACTTTTAATAAATGCAATTAAATTGGAAGTGAAATGTGCAATCACACCTGCAGATGTTGGGCTTATGGAATGTTGCTTGTAACTGTTTATTTTTTTTAAAAATCACACATCTACTAAAAAGTATCAAGTCTCTCGTGGTTACTGTGTCAATAGAGATATTATTCTCCCAAAATCTAGTTTGTTCTGCTGTTAATACACATAAAGGTGTAAATTTGAGTCCGACCTCTCTGGCAGTTCAAATCCAAAACATTTGGTTCAGTGTGAACTGAAAGCTTATGATAAACTTGGACAGTAAGAAAGAAAAAGAAGAATCTCGAAGACATGGCTAAACTGAATGATGTCCAAGAAGTACGTTGAGCAGATAATAAAAACCACAAGGGCAACAGATAGTACACCAAGAAGTACCTGATGTTACTGAAGTGGACTAGGGCAGTTTTAAAAAGGATTGTAGTAAAGAACCTACCAGGTTGGATTGTCAGATGGGTTCATGGAATGGGTTGATGAACCCACTGGCGTTGTGTCCTTCGTCATTTTATTCTCTAAGTTAGGTTAGCAGTTAGAAACGGGAAACGTTTTGTAGCAGAAAAGAAGTTGGTGACTGATAAGCAGCAGGTCCAGAAAGAGTTGATTGTGTGATTTTAGCTCCTGACGGATCATCGCACACCTCTTTATTGCAAGGAAACGAGTGTCGCTGCTGTACAAAACACCGTGGCAGAATGCTAACAGTTGCCTGCTGTCATTTTCAAACCCAGCATTTGTGCTGCCCTTTAGTCCAAAGTAAAAACTGCCAAACTTCTTTTCCCCTACTCTCAGTTCACAGGTGTGTGCATGATGTATGCGTGCACAGACCTTTGAGAGACTGTATGCCCTAACACACATTTTGTTTGTGGTTTTAAATTTCAACACGGCAGCTGTTGGCGTTTAAAGATGGCCAGGTCACAGGTTTTTTTAATTTGCATGGACACACGCAGACGCCGAATCAGAGAGATCCACAGGTGCTGAGCCAACCTCTGACTGTAGCCATTATAAAAAACAAAGGACAAACAATTTCCCACACATGTTGGAAGAGAGTGAAATAGGAATTCATAAAAATCCCCCACAGGAGTTTTCCCTTGGTAACAGCTTTGGCTATGGCAATTTGTTCTTCATGAAGAAGTTTGGTTATCATGAATCACTGCCTTGAATTATTTATTCACAATTTGTCACGTGAATATGAAAAACAGATAGAGAGAATGTTCTAACTACACAACACAGAACATCTGTCATCAACTACGAGGAGAGAGAAGACAAGTCATGCTATTTGACATCCTAACTATCAAACTAAGCCAAGTTGGTGGTCTACCAACGTGGTGAATGAAGTGGTCTGCAGGAGAGAACAAGACTCCACTGCCTTGTCATGAAGGTGGGCCATGCCAAGACGCTTGGCAAGAAATCCAACATTCCTTTGGTTCGTGTAACTAAAGAGATCTCGTGTTTATAATGAGAGTCTTCTAGTAGCTACGATTTAGGGCACCAGGGTTGAAATACAAACATATCAGCGTGTCTGTCTACAGATCTTTATGAAAAGACCTGATCTTAATTTGACTTTGGTAATGAATCGTCATGTGAGTCCAGTCTGATTATACCATTGGTGTAGCACATACTTCAGCAATGTCATTGATATAGATAGATAGATAGATGGATGGATGGATGGATGGATGGATGGATGGATGGATGGATGGATGGATGGACAGATGGACAGATGGATAGAGACAGACGGACAGAACAATTGATCAATAAAAAGATCGATCAATAGAACGATCGATCGATATTTCCAACTGGGATTTTTTTTGTTCCTCCTGCACATGTGCTTTTTATTTATTTTTTTTACACAAATCTCAAATTTGGGGTTTAAGGTGCTCAGACAATTCTGCCATGAATTGTTAAAAATGCATTTACTGGAATTTGACCATTTTTGGCATTGATCTGGGCCTCACATACATTTCTTGTTGGTGTAGTAATTTTCTTTGAGAAAATGTGTGATACTTCAGCAGTACGTCTTAGTATTTTTAGCAATTTATTGAATTCCTAGAGTTCTTCATCACAAAGATGTTTTCCAGCATCCATTACCTCACCGTCCACACTAAAAAACCATCCTCCTAAACTGTCATTTTGTAGCTGTTCAGGTCACTGGGTCAGAAAAGTCAGACAGCAGACAGGACCAGAGTGGGTTTGTGGCATAATGTAATCCATTATGAGTGTTTTATCTAGGCCACCCTCACACTCTTGAAGCCCACACCAGCCTTCTTCCTGCTAGTTTCCCTCTACTGAATAAAACAAATTAAAGCCAAAGGATATCTCCATTTCATTTTCTGGTGGGACCACTAACAGCCAGTATTTTTTAGCGACAAATCGCAACATGTGAAAGAATTAGTATTGCACAAGTGTAAGGTAACATATCACATTATTCGGAGGAGGTGTGAGGAGGCATGAGGAGGTGCAGAGGAGCTAGAAAAACATAAAGGAGGAGGTATGTGCAACATGGACAGATTGAGCCAGTCCTCCTGTCTTTAATGTTGTCAGGAGTGTGAATCACACACACGAATAACAATCCTGGATGCATGCTAGGAGGGGTGCTAAAAGTGTGAAGCAATGAATCACAAGTGAATGTACAAGGACATACATGCAGAGTACCACACTGAAATTCACTCGTCAGCACGTGCAATGTATGTTTGCATGCAGTGTTTGTATCTTTTCAGTAAAAAAAAAAAAAAAATATATATATGCAATACAGCACTACATATATATATATATATATACAAAACACCATACTGCTCTGCATATTTAAAAATATGTTTTATCATTGCTTTAATGGTGGTTGGGTTCACATCCCTTAACTTTTAAAATAAATTGTTAACGGCAGGAAACAAGAATGCGAAAGTAAGGATTAAATTAAAAAAAGAGAATTGAATTTATGAACTCTGGGAATTAAACAGCATTCCCTGGAGGGAACCTATGAGAAATGATGCTGAGTTGCACACAAACGTTGACTGACTCTGTAGCTGGGGAGTGTGGATGTGGTGGGTTTCTCTTCCAGGCCAGAGGCTTGAATATAATGGATGTGTTGGTGGAAGCACAGGCATTTTGAAATGTAAATGTGGATACACACACGTGTGTGTATGTGTGTGCATTATACTGTCACTGCCACTTGGGAAATCTTGTGTATTCAGACAGCAGGCAGTGTGTGAGTGGTCATCAGGACAGCCAATGAAAGTGGCTCTGGGGTGGAAGCCAGGTGGAGGCCAAGATTTTTTTAGGAGAACCCAAGTACTACGTCAACTATAGACTTTATGACATTTGGTAAACCCCAAGAGCATCTCTTAATTTTATGTTACCTGCCTAACGTTAGTTGAAAAGCGAATTGCTGTTTAAGTTTAGCCCACAGAAGGCTACTAGTGCATGTAGCCTGACACGACTTGAAACACTATGTCTCAATGTACGTGTCTATTTCAAAGATGTGTTGGGTTGTTATTCTTAAAGACTTCCCCTGGTCTGTGGTTCCACCACAGTTTGCCTTACTTTTACATATAGTACTTTCAAGCTAACAACATGTTAGCTTTATCTTTGGAGTGTGTGCCCCTCCGGAAAGTAAAATGATCGACTGCAAAACTAACATGTGTTGACCTGCCAGTCAGGGACGACTCAGGCTAAAACACGCCGATTCTGATTACTGGCCGATTCTGATCAAGAATTGAAAAAAATTTAAGGAACTTTTTGCACAATTCTAACTTTTGACCGAGTGACTGATGTTATGCGCCAGACAGTTGTTCACCTATCAGCATTTTGTTACCCAGCAAGACCCAGAGACACTAATCTGCATCTTTGTCACGCAGTTCAAGACTAATTTTCTGAATATTCTTCATGGCTCTCCAATCCAGCACTTTTTATTATTACCTGTAAATTATTATTTTTAGGTCTCTGTCTTTAGAGCTTTAAATCTCTAAAATTCAGTATTAAATTGACACAATGCTAAAATAAGGTTAGCCATTAAATTCCATAGAGAAACTTTGGCTCTATTGCTTCAAAATTTCAAATTTTTTAAGTATTTGTGTAAAATCATGTATCCATCTCTGTCCTACTTTCCAAATTTCTCCCTGTGACTCCAGTGTTTTGACAGTACATGTGCACTGAGAGCAGGATTGTCACAGACAGTGGATGTATTATCTGTCACTGCAGAGCCATGGGACACAGTGTTATTGATGAAAGCCTGGGGAAAGAAAGCGACCCACTATATATCTTTATGGGTCATAGCCTCATCTTCAAAACCACCCTTAATACACCTTCTCTTTAACCCTCCTAGTCCTTCGTGTGCTGCAGAGTGGACGCGCACACATTTACACCATGATGCCCTTGATTTGTGTGATCTTGTGAATCTCTTTCTTTCTTTGGGAATTCCCTCCTCATCTTTTCTGAAATTAGATGAAATGCAAAGTGGGACTTTAATCTCCAAGGCCACGACCCTCGTGTCCTAAGCCAGAGCTCCATGAGATAGATAGAACCCTGCGGACTCATGGACAGCAGGAGTGTGTGACACAATGGGATGTGAGGATGTCGCACAAAAAGAGCAGAGTTTGTCAAGAGGAAAGTGTGTGTGACCATGGGCATGTGTGTGAATCTGTGTGTGAGAAGGGAGACATGGCGAGTTGAAAAGATTAAAAGGCATAAAGGGACAGTTTATTCTCAGTGGCAGCTCTACCGCCATGTGTCCCGTTTAGTTGTCAGTATTTTAACACGTTGGTGAACATGGTACAAATTGGTGTAAGCCCAGAAACTGTGACCAGTTAGCAAAAAATATAGGCATTAATTTCAAACAGAGATGCTGATGTTCAGGCTTAAATGAGTAAAGGTTACATTAGCTAGAACAGGGTCGGAAATTACTAAGGAAATGTAGAAATAATAGCAGAAATTCTGCATTTATTTAATAATTTGCTTGTAATCACATTACTACATTGCTATGACATGCTAGGCCACAAGGTGGCGCATTGCATTTGTGGTTGAATGGGATTTAAGCGAACACAGGATGAGTAAATCTTGCTGCCTTGATGAAAGCGCTAGCAAAACCTGTATCGCCCTTATTCTTTACCCCAAAAAGTTTGCAAAAAGTCACAATAGTAGCCAGACCAACTGGATCATAGCTAGGTCTAAAAATGCATCGTAAAAAGTATGGTTTCATTAAATCTTTCCAATGTTGACATCAGATAGGTGTGAAAATAATTGAGTCCCTTATTCGTCTCACAATGGTGACATTTACAGTGTGAGTTTTTGCAACCGCCACAGGCTGCCACAAGAGGCACCATTTAGTATGTTGTTGTTCTGCTACTCTAACGAACCACTGGTAAACCAACCATTGCTATATGTAACTAAGATGGTACCAAAACTCCATCAACTTTTTTTTCATTTTTTCACCCACGTTTGTGTGCCATCCATGTAGGTCCTTGCATTTAAGGATAATAAAATAGTCACCAGATGCCTGAAATATTTTGAATGTGTAAAAAACAGCTATTTAAAAAAAAAGAAAAAAGTCAAGGTAAGTGCTCCCATCTGTACGAGTGTGTGAGTTCAGGCTACAGCCCGTTAACTGTGACAGACCAATACATGCCGTTCAAGCTTCCATGAGTAGAAGTGTGACAAACGCTTTTGACATGCCAGCTGTCGAGAGCACACCACACACAGACACTTATAGGTCAATACACATGGATTTAACACACACACAAGAACTGAACAAAGCACCGGGACGCTGATGCCAAGCATGGTGCAGTAATCTTCACGGATGCCAAGGGTCCTGGGGACAGCGGATCCGAAGAAGTGCCAACAGTCACGCAACATCAGGGACTCTGTTCCATGCCTTACCACAGTACTAGTACCCAGTACTCTACTGGGGGGCAATCCACTGTCAACCAGAAAAAGGGGGGAAAAAATTCTCCTCCTGGCAGCTCTTACTGGTTCCACTTGTTAGAAGATGTGATGCTGCTGCTGCTGCTGCTGCAGTTGTTGATCCAGCAGTGAGGAGCAGAGAATCAGTTGGTGGAACACAGTAACATCAGTGTTAGAGTCCACTCTTCAGGCTTCAGTCTGACGTCTTTATTTATTACCATTCAGAAGTGTACAGGGACATGTTTGTGGAGCCTTTTGTTTTTAAAGACAAATGTAAGACAGAACTGCAGTAATTCATGTGCAGCATTTATTATTGATGACTCGATCCGACACTCAGGATCGGTTTCGGTAAGATATTGGTTAAAATTACCTAACTGTAGCCTGTCTGATCTGATACCTCAGCCCAAATGCTCAGCTTTGTGTGACATGTTGTAAACAGGGACACTATGGCC
This sequence comes from Cynoglossus semilaevis, assembly GCF_000523025.1. Classification (NCBI taxonomy): domain Eukaryota; kingdom Metazoa; phylum Chordata; class Actinopteri; order Pleuronectiformes; family Cynoglossidae; genus Cynoglossus; species Cynoglossus semilaevis. The sequence goes on from NC_024320.1 coordinate 6,466,837, forward strand.
TCTGCAAGATTGGCAGATTGCAGATTGATATCAGTATAAGCAGACTCCAGAAACCAGTATCGTATCGGACATGAAAAAGTCGTATCAAGCCATCCCCAGTATTTGGTCTTCATTTTCTTTTGCTGTTCTATGAAATCTGTTGGGTTTTCAGTCATTCCTTGCCTCTGTCCTTTCAGTACATTACCTGCATTTACTTAAACAATAGTTCTATAATCAGACAAAAGTCACTAAGTTGATCAAAATATTAGTAAAATGGAAGATAATACATTTTAGTGTGTTCTTGCTTTTTTAGAAAGTGAACCTTTTCTGGTGTGGGAATATGAGACCTGGACTACTTTAGCACTGAATGGCATTTGGATAATACATGAGCTGAGTCACATTTTAGTATGCACTATGTTTTGATTGCAGATGGTGACTTAAGGTTGACGGCCCATCAAGATGAGTGACAAGCAGCACGGTGACAACCAAATGTGGAGGAGCAGAGTGGGTAGGTTAGTAAAAACACTTCAGTCCAGAAGCAGCACCTGTAAGACACACAGCCGTGTTCTCTTCCCTTTAACATGTACTGTATCTTAAACACACCTTGGATGAGTGCTTAGTGCTCTCACAATATACGTATGTAACTGTACTTAAGGAATCTCTGGCATCCTCCAAGGTCTACGAGGAGTAGTTTAGTGACGGGGGTGTCGATTCTGAGGTATTTAAATATCAATACTCACACAAGTATTGATTGAGTATCGATTACTCTTATAAAGTATCAATACTAATTAATAAATGAAAAGGCTAACTCACTACAACAGATGTTTGACTGAGTTCAGAATTTTAACCTTTATAATCAGGACTGAAGTTGATCAAAAGACATGAAAAATACTATTTAGGTTTGGAAGAGGACATCTTAAACTATTCAGTGACATTTATTGAATCATTTCAATAACAGTCATAACCATTATACTGCAGTGAAAGATCATTAGCTGTGCTGGGGAAAATCAACCAAATGTACTGAATTAGTCTTTATTTATTTATTGCAATTAATTTTGTAGATTTTTTTTTACAAAAGTCAGAATGTTGATAAACAAAGATACAATAAAAAATAATAATAAGGCTAGTAGTATACGTCTTTACTGCATATGTTGAAGTAAAGATGTGGAAATTGCGTTCCCTCGAAAGGATGAGGCAAAATGAAATAATAAATAGTCAGAGATTTAAGTTTGGACAGCCGTTTTATGAAATGACCAGTTATCCTGTTAGTCCAGTTATGGTAGTTGTGGATCAAGTGCTCCAGGCATCCACCATCAACACCGTCGCATCACCCAGAGGCTGAAGCTCAGCTGTTCTTCCCTTCCAAACACTCTGACCTTCCTTCGTTTCCCCCCTCCGCCCCCTGGAATCTCTTTGAGGTAGTGAGGCTGTCAGTGAAACGTGTGTGTTTGCATATACACATGAGGGAGGTGTCTATATGATGGCTTCAGTTGTGTCAGGATGTATTAGGGGAATGACGTTTAGGGCTTTGTTCTCCAGTCTTTCAGTGCAGGGCCAACTTATTCCGTTCCCTTCCTCTCCCTGTCTCTCCAAAACATCTGCCAATTTCATCATAGTGACATCAACATCTTTGACACAACACAAACTCAGCATACTTTTCCACTGGTGATTTTGCCATGTGTTGGGTAAACAAATCACAAAACAATTGTACATCTTAGTTAAACAACCATTCTCACCTTTGAGAATGGTTGTTTTTGCTGCTTTATATTCTGCTGGCAGTGCAGTGTGTTTTTAACATATGTTATCATTTAGGTTGAAGCCTAATTGAGTTTGACATTAGAACCCAATTTTATAGTTGGGTTTTTATGGCTTTGCTTCACTTAAGTATCTTATGTGTCAACATCCCCGTTCCTCCTCCAGGCTCCAAAGGACAGACAATAGTACTTCCTTCTAGCAGCCAGATGTGGTAGACAGTCCATAGGTGTGATACATGAAGCCAGACCTCTGTGTACACCAGTGTTTTTGTCAAAACCCTCTGCTGTTGCTGTTGGTATTAGTGGTAATTCCAGTCCTGCTCCTTCTCGACCAGTTCTACTTCAGCGTTCCTCCCCTTTGCCAAAGTCAGCAGTCCATCTCTCACCGCAGATCACCTGTGACAGCTGCAGTTTTTCAAGTCTGGGGTTTGATCCAAATTGGAGTGAGCAATAGCAGCAGTGCCTGCTGAAGGGTTGATCTGGTGTGTGGTGCTACTTCACAGAAAGAGCTGGGAATAGGATGCGTGAAGCCATCAAAGCCTCTGTTTCACATTCAATCTGCCCGACTGCATCCACACTGAGGAGGGGGTTAGCTAGGAACAAAGATGAACGTTACTTCTTACCCTTCTCCCTCTCACCTTTCTTTCCTTTCCTCCCCTAGTTCCACAGATGTGTCCTTGCTCTGTACTCCTTCTATTTCATCAGTTTCTTTAAACCACTCTTTTTTCTTCTTTTTTGGAAAAGTCTTTCTTTCCAACCTATTTTCACTACTGTTTAGAGGTCTCTGCAGTGCTGCCCTAGATTACTAACTCAAAATTGAAAAAAAAAAGGTAATATTTTGATTCTGACTGTACAAACTGTTTAACCAGCCAATTTGACTTGATTATTTCAAATAATTAATAAAATCTAAATCACATGTTTTGGTAATTTATGTGAACATTTATATAACCCTCAACGGACAAAACAAAAGTTTTGGAGTTTTCCAATGACAACCATAATAACATTTGTTAAATGTAATTCAGTTTGGGTCTATTATTAAGAAACTTCAAACTTTCTTGGAAGATTGGCAGATTGTTTTTTATAAAGATAATTGTCATTCTTACTTGTAACTGATTAATTGTGCATCAATTTTCCATTGTACCATTTTCTGTTTACAACCCTTTTTTTTTAACCAAAAAAAGGCCACTTTTATTCTTCTCTAGAGGCTTCATTTTGCAACTCTAACTTGCTTCTAGATGGCTTGATGTGACTAAACCTTATGCATACCAACAGCATTTCCACTTCTTTATACATACTTCTTAAAGGAGCGGAGGGGCTGGACTTTACAGGACCTTAAAGAAACACAATTGGAACAGCCTGAAAATGTGTCCACATTTTCCACTTCCTGTCCTTCCGTTTTTCCTCTCCTCCAAAGCATCATTTAGTGCAGGAGTCGTAAAAACACCGAGGGCTTGACCAAGAGGTCGCCGCACTTACTGCACGGCTGAGTTCATTTCCACCACCGTCCACAGCTCACAAGATAGACAAGAAGAGACGAGGGAAGTGAAGCTAATTAAATAGCTCCATCACTCTGGGATCGCAGCTCACCACACTCTTCCTCGCACAGTACAAAATGACACTTTTGCTGCACAAACACACAAACATGTCCTTATTGTGCTCCTTCGAATTTAACATTTTTAATTTGTTTTAATCAGACAAGGACCCAAAGCTGTTCAGTAACAAACATTGGTACATTTACACCTCACAAACCTCACAATTCATAAATTTACCACATACCTAATATTAAAATTGTGTATATCAGGGGTGTCAAACATACGGCCCAGGGGGCCACACCGGCCCACTAGGTGTTCAATTTGGCCCACTTGATTTTGATATATATTTTTTTTTTTTTAGATATTTTTTCTAAAGTTATATTTCATTAAATATGAATAAATAATAATACATGTCTAATATACTTGTACTTGTTTGCATGAAATCTGATTAGATTGTATGTGGCCCGTGAACCAAAATGAGTTTGACACCCCTGCTGTAGATCATATACTATCTATCTATCTACATCATATGTAACGATAAGATGACAGGTGGTATTCTCCAGGGCTGTTTGTTCCATCAGCGAGCTAACCAACAAGTCACATTAACAACAACGCAACAGCTCACTGTTTTACTGTCTTTATATTATTTTTACTCAGCTTTCTAATGTGTTGCAGTTAAAGTTCAAAACACAAGAAAAACAATGTGAAGTATTTTTGACATATTTGTTGCAGAATTCTCACACAGCAGAAAGATCATAGTGACGCGTAGTTCAATCCATTTGGCACAGAGTCTACAGAATGCTATAATGGATCCATACAGTCTGTTTGTATAGACTGTATGGACCTTTTTGTGAGTAGATTTACAGCGATAGTAGACAACAGTTGTAGAATTTACAGCTAATTGAGTAGCAAAGCTAGCGCCTGGCTTAAACATGCATTGTTATAGAAGGGTTTAGTTGGGATTATATGCCATATTTATTGCAAACACAGAGTAAGACAAAGCTCTGCAGGAGATTTCTAACAAAACCTCAAATATTGGATTGTCTAATATACCTGAGCCAAATCAGTCCTTACTGAGGAGGTTGTACCACCAGCCTTCTTTAGACAAATGTGCCTTATGTGGTTATATGCAGTAACATTTGACATACACATCATTAGAGTGTTATTTACATGGTCTGTCTTTTGATGTTGTTCACATCCAGGTGACTACATCTGAGCTTTTACATTTTACAGAGCACAAAAAAATGATTCCTGTGGGCCAAAAACACAGGACCTCCTTAACGGTTAGTGAAAGTACAAATATATAAATAAATATAGTGTTCCTGGCAGCAGAGGGATGCAGCAGAGTATTTTCATGTTAAGATTAAGCACAAGCAGATATGTACTTAAAAATTCACACTGTGGCACTTCTATCCTTGAACTTTCCCGACAAAAAAGCTTTAGGTGCTTGGATTAAGGATTAATCTTTAATAACCAGTGGTGGGAAAGAGAAAAGAAGAAATTTGAAAAAATTCCAAGCCCTGAGTCTACTGTTCGTCTGAGAGCACCGCTGTCTCCTCATCTAATGTCTCCACTAATGTCCCCAAATGATAGATTTCAGACCCTTATCGGAACTCCCAGAATGAATCCTCCTTGTTCTGACAAGGCCTGTCCCTGAGGTTTATTAAATAAACTCCCCCTGTAGTATTTTCTTCTTCCTTTTTTTTTTTTTCTCCCAGAACCCAACCCCTTACTGCCATTCCTCGATAATCATTTTATCCAAAGTGTCACATTACATTTGCAAAGCAGCTGCGGGGACCACTGCGATCTTGTATGGAGGGGCTTGAGTGTTTGTGATTACCCAGCCTCATATTTGGCGCACACTCAGACTCGTCAAATCCTTTGATCTGAACTGTCTATATAATCACTTCAAAAAGCCCAAGAATGTGAGTGCTTACAAATAGGCTTCTAACTTCCTGTCTCTCTCTCTCTCTCTCTTTCGTTTGCTCTCTTCACCTCTGTCATACAGTATCTACTTTTGCAGGAATTGTCATCTTTCTTTATTTTACCGGTGTTTTTTCCATCTGTTTTTACAAGCAGTGCCTTCAGATTGCTCAATGTTCTTGAGAAACTTTAAATATTTAATTGATATGTTTTTGTGTACCGTATTACTTTCCTTAATCCATTTGGTTACAAATTATACACTTGTCCAAAGTCCTGCCCAAGATCCAGTCATGGCGAGAAGACTGTTTTAGGTGGTCCCTGAATACAAATGAATGTTACCTGCCCAAAAAGCCCCGGTCTCTCCCATTGCGAGGTCTCCAGTGGACTTGGATCTTTGTGTTGGACTGACTTTGCTCCTGGAAGCAGTTCTCTTTTGGCTGCTGCTGCATTTCGTCTGCCTGGGCCTCCACTTGGATCAGTGGCCATGGAACTGATGAGGTCCACGGGCATTAGTGCTACACAGTGTGCATACAGATGCACTACTGCCAAGGTGACTGTGTTGACTCCTCTAAAGTCATCATGCATAACACAGAAAAAATATAGTTTTATATGCTTTTCATTGTTGTGTCTGTTTATGTCCTCTTTGTCTCCTGTGCCTTGATGTTCTTAATGTTACACTCCTGTCTGACACAAAGTGACTTTAATCATTAAAAATAAAATAAAAGAATGCATTTGTTGAATCAACAAAATGACAACTAGACCAATCAAAAAGGAAAAACTAGCTTATTTATAGTTGACTCAACTGCTGGTTAGCCAAGACTTGTTTGATGTCGTTTGGTTTTTAATTATAAAATGGCTTTACTTCTGGATTTGTACATCCAGTACATTGTACTGGGTAAGACATAGAAAAAAATGTCAAACAGCACAAATGGGTTGAAAACCTTTAATTGAAGTGAGTTTTTGACAATACAGAAGAATCAGTTTTCCCTGAACAGATCTGAAATACAAAAGTTTCAATATTAAAGAACGGTCTGGATTCTGTTATGGTTGATGACGTCACATTGTGATGGCTTGGAAGAGGGAAAATCCCACATTGTTCCCATGTAGCACTAGAGGAAGAAAATGACTAACTGTGGGAACAGAGAATGTCTGTGTGAAGTGGAACTTGAGGAATCACAGAATTGCTGGAGGAGTTCGCTGGTAGAAGCTGCGTTGAACATAGATAAGGTCTTCAAGTCAGGAAGGGGGTCGTCAAGTTAAGGCAAGCAAGGGCCAGAGTGAAAAACTGGAAGGATCAGATTACAGTGTGAACATGGTAGAACAGTCTGGCACACAGGTAACTCATCAGTGGTTTATATCCTGAAGATAAAGCAGCTGAAGCTGTGTGATCACTTCCCCACACCTAGTCATGTATCCATCCATCTACTGTAGTCATCCATCTGTCCTACTATCCCTTCATCCATCATTACATTTGGTGATTGGTGAAGCAAGAGCAGTGGCAGTAAGGATGTAAGGAGGACCCCTGCCCCTTTGCTTTATTTTGAACTACAACAACAGTAGCTGCATGTTTTCAATCTCTCTCTCTCTCTCTCTCTCTATCTATCTATCTATCTATCCATCCATCCATCTATCTCATTGTCTCTGTTTATGCCAGTGCTTGAGTGGGGAAAAGAAACACGACAGGTTGGGTGTGTCAAACGGAAGGAGATTTGTCCAGATTTTGGTTGGGGCAACAGGCGCAGGTGGGGCTGCATAATCCACACTTGTTCAAAGTGAGGAATGTCCAAACAAATTTGAGAGCCACTGGTTTAAACTGGTCTCTTGCATCACTGTGTTGGATGTACCATCCGTAATTCCAAGGTTACCAGTGTGGTGCATCTAGGCCAGATGTGGGCAAACATTTGGCCACAATCGGTTTCAAAAATTGAACGAGGGGCCCGGGTCAGGAGCAAATAGATCAAATAAACGACTGAATGTAAAAGACATGCACAAAGGCTAAAATGTTAAAATGTTTATGGTATTTTCTACACAGGGAAAAGACAGAAATGTAATGATAATATAAATGAATAATATAATTGGACAAGTTTGCCGGCCGGATAAAAAAGTCAAACGGGCCGCATCTGGCCCCCGAGCCAATGTTTGTCCGTGCCTGATCTAGGCTGTAAAGATGCCAGATGTTTAGTGTCTGCCAAGACAAACCTTCATGTGTCCAGCTGCAAATTAAGACATTTGATTTAAATTAAAAAGTGCAAACAACAATAGGTGTAATAAAAATCATGACTCAGTGTTTCAAGCTGACTGCCAATGATTTTCTCAGTGGACAAATAATTTGGGACACTGACGTCTCAGTAAAAGATACGCTCACTATAACACTCCTCTGCTCTTCTCGATCGAGGACATCGTAAACCGAGGACTCTTTGTATACTGTAGTTTCTATTTTGGTTTAGTCTAGGACTTAGTTCATGTAATTGTCTCTCTGTTTTCCTAGCTTCCTTTTCAAGGAAAAGCACCATCCACTTTTGCTGAGAGAGAGGTTGAGAGACAGAGAGTGAGTGTAGATGCATAAACACACACAGTCCAACATGCATTTGTAGGCAGTGATATCAGTCAGGTAACTTGAGGTCCATGAATTATCTGTAACAGGAAACAAAAAGAATGAAACAAAAATTAAATTCGTTAGGTTCGTTAGGTTCAATCCTAAAAGTCTGTGGAAACTGCTGGTTCAATCCTAAAAGTCTGTGGAAACTAAAACAATATTTCATTTCAAATATGCACGTTGAGAGAGTCATTCAGAAATTTTTAAATATTTTATATTTTTTAAATACCTGTATTGTCTTTTTAAGTTGTTTTTGTATGTAAAGGAGTTTTGACAAGGAGACAAGGTCCTAATGACACCAACAGGAAGGTCTTACTTTCTTCACCTGTGTGTTTCCTTAATCAACAGTATAATATGTCTTCTGTTAGGGATGACTTGATCCAATACTCAAGATCTGTATCGTTTCGATTTTGGTCAAATTTAAGGATCGAAAAAAACAAATATAGCTCGTCCAGTTCGATGCCTGAGCCCAAATGCTCAACTTATCTCTGCATAACATGCCATGAACGGGGACACGATCACCTGAGCAACAGCAGCCAATGACATGCTGGAGGAGAAAAGAAGATATTGGATTGATAGGATCACGGTTGCAGTATTGATATCTGGCATGAAAAGTTGTATGGAGCCATCCATGTCTCCTATGAGAATGGGGGTTTCTTGCCTTTATGAAAACTTATGAGGATTTCTGTTACTGATTCAATAGAGTCATAAGTCAATCAAGGCAATATCCAGGGTTTTTCCTCAATTACACCTCCAAGTCACAGAGCTGAAGTTCTTGATGAGTGGTGTGGCTGTAGCATTCAAACATCTGTGTGGTGGATAAGATCTGCCCCAACTTCCTAAAGGTTGATGTTGTGGGGCTGTGCTGGCTGACATGCCTTTGGAACAGAGCGTGGACATCAAGGACGGAGCTGTACAGGGGATCATAGTTCTTGCCTCCACATGCATCAACCGGGGACTGGATCAGGTCGTTTTTACCTTGCAATGGTGGGTTAGGGATGATTGAGTAATGGGTCATGGGTGTATGACTTTTACTCTGGATTACCCAGCGTCTGTCCATTAGCCAGACAAGCAACCAACTGAACACAGGTCTGCTTTGGTCTTGGTCTAAATACTGCACCTGAATTAAGTGCACCTCCCCCAGTGTGTGCTTCTTTGGTCGCCACAAAGGCTGGAATTAAAATGACTTTGATGCTAGCCCTAGTCAAGCCCTAGTTCTCCAGCACCCAGGTACCAAATAGGCCAGGGTTCCAGAGCTACCTGTGAAGGTCAAAGCTTACAGTTTGGCTTCACCCTTTAACGGCCCCTGTCCTATCTCTGAGGTCATTAATCCCACCTCCATCAGGCAGAGGCTCCCCTCTGTAAAAATTTAGCCCAACTTCCAATGTTAGTTTGTCTTTGAGACAAAGGTGCTAGTTGTCTGACCTTGACTTAGACCTACTGTAGGTCAGCCACTGATCCTGTTTAAGCTGTTTTTCTATCTATGTCTGTTGGACTAAACTTTGGTCTTGGTTCTGGTTCCATCTGTTTCTTTATTTATTTGTTTGTTTTATCTTTATCTGACTTCCTACTTTTGAGTCCTGCCTGTGAACTCTGTGGCATTTTTAGCCACAGTAATCCTTGTTAGGAGATTTGTTTACAAAGATCACACCCTGAAAGCCTATCAGAAACAGAGATTTTACAGTGACTACTGAGAATGACCACGTGTTTATCACATTTCTACAAATAAATGTTATGAGAATAACAAAACACATGGCACCTTGCAGAGAGGAGATTTACGCTGCATGTAATCTTAAGTTTTGGGAAACACAATATCAACAAGTCTTTCTCCTATTCTGGAAACATACATTCGCAAAGGAAGTGAAACTGTATTAAGGAACAAAAAGTAATACCAGCATGTAAGCTGCCATATGTTGCACTTAAAGATCTAAATAAAAACATATTGACTTCCACCACTGATGTGGTGAATATGGTGTGTTAAATGTGACATTTCCTAGTAAACATTGTGGAAAAACAAACAAAAGCACTTTTTACTAAAGCAGACAAAACAGGAGGATTTGATGATTATGTCCCTGCTCAGCTAAACACAAATCCTGTTATACATTGTGACCAACATATACAGTAAATGTATTCAAGTACACATGCAAACATGATTAACAACACACCTGGAATTACAGTTTTTAACCAAGAGCTAAGATACCTGATTATATGCAGCACAATTACAGTTTTCTAACTACTTTGTATGAGCTGATTCCCTTTACAGCAGGATGACCATGAGAGAGATACGTTAGCGCAATGAGACCTAGTTCCCCATTCTCCTCACAGCGACATGTTTGCTCTCCATCCTTACAGTTTGCCCTGTGAGGCCGGTTGATGAGTACTGCATGCTGTGTGTGACCCTCAGGGAGTCGGCCCACAGCAGGCAAACCCCCAAAAGCTGCTTCAATGGTGCTGTCTCAAGCGTTTGCTCTAAGCCAGGCAGAGGGAGGAGGTGGAAATAGAGGGGGAGGTGAAAAAGCAGCTTTAAAAAAAGGGACCTCTAATAAGAATACATTTGGAAGTGAAAATGTCATAAATAAATCTTCAAATAACAGTATACTGTACATGTTAATTATTTTAATGGAAAATGAAAATTCATCTAAGGTTACATTTACACTTACCTGATGTTTTTTTTTCTGTATGGAGCTTGCATTCTCCCTATGTGTGCGTGGGTTTTTCTCCACAAACTCAGACCAGTTGGGGTTTTACAAAAGGTATTCATTAACAGCTGTATAGCAGGTTGTCAGTTAAGGACATCAGCGCCCAACAGTGATTCGTGCATACGTCACCATTTCATATGAATTTATTAAAAAAGTTTTGTTCCATCATTTCAATTACGGCCTTTGCGACGTTAAATCTTTTGTGTGGGAACTAGTTGGCAGGTGGAGTGGATGAATGCACCGTTACGCAGCACTATACGCAGATGACAGCTTTGTTTACATTTGCCGGTTTTGCTGCATTCGCTTTCTTTCATTCAGTTTTTGTGCCCTTCATTGAGGTTCCCAAGCTTAAGTCAGTCTCTTCTGATGTTTTTCTCTCACAGATTACGATTTTACTACCGAGTTAGCCTCAGTAAGTGACATAAGTAGTTATGTACACTATGAGAGTTCTGATTCAGCAATGTGTTACTTCGCACCGTATGATATTGATGGAATTAATAAAAAGATGGAATAAATGAAATTACTTTGTTTAGCTTACAACATGCGTCACACACCACATACAGGAACATACAGTAGTGTTTGCCATTTTGTTTGAGTATTTTCTCTTTTCACCTAGGTTGGTTCAAACTTGTGGGCTAGCTGACTTCAATTCAAGAGTTCTGGGCTTCAGTCCACTCCCTTATGGTCCTTTAAGCCAGTGTTTCCCAAACTTTTTTTCACGAAGATTTGTGACTTATTTTCAAAGTCACAAATCTTCGTGACCCAAGTCAATAGAGATTATTCGTAAACTCCTGGTAAACATGATGCAAGATGACCCAAAATTAAAAAAAACTCTTGCGACCCACCTAAGGGTTGCGACCCAGTCTTTGGGAAACAATGCTTTAAGCTACTACTTATCCCTTTAAGCTCTAACCAGGTAGCAGCAGACTGTGAATGTAAACATCAACAGACTTCATTAGCATGAATTCAGGAGAACACATTTGTGCAAGTGTTGGACACAACAAGGCCGTCAGTAATTCCTTATTGGGAACATGGCAGCAGTACTGGGCTTGTGCTACAGTGCTGTGTCCACCAAGATGTGAAGAAGACATTACCCCCTTTATCAACAGCAGCTACAAATATGGCTGAATTACAGCCATGTTATGTGTTTATCCGTGAAATGCAGCATACAGCAGGTGTATACATATATTCATATCATAGACCTCGGCCTGTAAATTTCACAACCACAATGCCTTGCTCAGAAATCACTGAAATTACTGAGCAAACAGCGTGCAAACAACAGTCTGTTTTCTTGTTGCTGTTTTTGTTTACGCTGTTTCTGTGAGATTTGAAATAGATTAACCAGACTTAGGCTGAAGCACAGGAAGCATCACTCTTAGGGATCAATGCATCTATTACAGATGGTGCGTGTTAGGGGCTAATTTTTATTCCTACTGCTGGCACACATCCAGGCATGCCTACATCCTTGAAAAAAAACCATAGAATGTTACATGTACAGCTTTATGTGTGTAGTAACTCCTATTAGAGATGTGGTTAGTCTGCTCTTATTCTCGTTACTTGAGCTTCGTCCAATTATGGCATTTTCCTCCTCAAAGGCCTGTGTGAAGTCACAACAACCTTGTTCTTCCGCACAATCTGTTTTAAAATGGAGTTACAACAGAAGTTATATGAAGCCTAATCTGTTAAGTTAGTAAAATAAACAAAACAGTTTACAAGACGGTGATCCTAGCTGTAGCCGTTCTTCTGTTTTCCAATTTTACTGGGATTTATAGTGATTTGCGGCCGGTTCCCCGAGGGAAATAAAAACTTTGATTACTGTAATCCTGAGCAGGGAGATGCCACACAGTCCTACCTCCTCCCTCCTCAGGGAATGTCACTGTTTAACAAACAAAAACAAAAAGCAGGGACTATAAGGAACTGTGCACACTGGTTACAAATCAGCCTGGGAAGACCTTTTAGACCCCTGGTTTTAGCTTCTTGATTAATTTCATTACTAAATAACACTACCTTAATGACAAGAATGGGTGAATAGGCAATCTAACAGAGAAGTAAAATAACAGTTTGTCCAGCCACTGATTTTTGTGAAAATAAATGCCATCGTCTAAGCTGCATTGGCTGTCGACGTCTCTCTCTATTTTCTTTTTTTGTGACTACTATTTTTGTTGCACTTGATCCAATCTTTACCAATCTGTCACTTGTCACTCATTGTGCGTGTGTATGTGTGCATGTGCACACATGTTTGGGATGGAAAAAGAGAGAGAGGAAAAGTGAGAAGCATAGACAGGAACTTGTGAGACAGAGTAATGGAGTAGAGTATTCGATAAAGGCATCAATCACATTTTTATAAACAGCCCAGTTCGATTACTGCCAANNNNTGCCAGAGGTAAGTCGTGTTGGACATCACCCGTTGGACTCTGTGGAAATGACGCTCTTTGCTGTAAAATGTTTATTCAGCAAGCTACTTGCCAGAGTACATTAGTTTGCAAATGCCATTGTTTACTGTCAGAGTGTGTGTATATCAAAGTTGAAGTTCAAATCAGGCTTCATTTGGAGAAATCTTTTTTCATTTAATATAATATTTTAATCGTTTCATTTATTGTTTAGATGCACTAATTCTCATGATAGATTATTCATTCTGGAAGAAGATCTGTTACCTATTATTATTATTTTATTATTATTATGTTAATTTGTTTAGATTAATTTACTTTATATTGACTAGGCCTTATGAGAGATGGGGACATAATAATAATAATAATAATATAAAATCTATCACAATAATAACAGTTCTGATCATTATCATTACTGTTGTTATTATTAATATTATTAGTGTTATTATTGTTATTAGTGGTTGTGGTGGTCTCCTTTTTGTTGCTTTTGTGTTGTTAAATTAACTTTTGAATTAAAAACAATATTTATTTAAAACATACTAATTTTAATTGATTTAAGACTGCCTCTTTATGTAAATAAGTATTTGATAACCGATCACTTCAACATGGGACTAATCATGGCACACGGTGATTTACATGAACTTGGCTGCAGGGTTTTCTCTCAGAGATATGAGTCACGCTGAAAAAGAACTGCTACATTTGAGACTTTATAATAATAATAGTCTTTACCTGCATATGTCCATTTAAACTACATGCAGATCGAGGCCCATTACTATAAGCACATGCCGTCTAATAGAGGGTGCATATAATTCTTATGCGTCCTTTATTCAGGGGATAATATTAAAGTGCCTCTGTCTGGTATAAATGGGTAAAAAATCTCATCCGTGACTGAAATTGAATGCACATTTAATGCTTACACTAATATTCAGTGTAGCCCATTTAATTAAGGGCGAGCGCTACATCATCATTTAAGTGCTCCAACTTGGATTCTGCTTTAAATCATCGCTGGGCGAGACGTGACACACACTCACCGTGCGCCGTCTCGGATTAGTGGCAGGAGCGAGGCGAGTGAAATAAATGACGTGTCCCATAAGCAACTTAAGTGTGGCTGTAATTAAAGGAAAGGTAGAAACTGCCTCCGTTTCATTTGAATATTGGCTTCACTGTGCAGCCTGTACCTTTACGTCAGCTGTCCATATTTACGATGTTTGTAGAACATGGAATTAAAGTCACGTTTCAGGAGGGACAGTGGAGAGAACAACGTGAGGTCATTGGATTTGGGTGTATAGTTTTCTCACAAATGGGACTATTCAGGTCTACATTCATTAATAAAACCATTCTTTAGATGCCAAAAAAAAAAAAAAACACACAAACGCCCTCTTCTTACTTTTTAAAGACGACCTTATGTAGTGGCATGTTTGGCAGAGAAAGGGTTCACGAAGGCATCTTGACAAATAAGTAGGTCCGCTCCTGGAGGAGTAAGTGAATGCCCTTTAGCTTCCAGAAAACCTAAGCACCACTAATGCTTTACTGTTGCACTGCTGGTGGTCGTTGCAGCAGTGATGAGGAGGAGGATGAAGATTTTATGTGGAGCTAAACGGCCGGTCAAGCATGCCGAAGAATTGTAATACAGTAATTCCCATGATGATTCATAATTCCTGCCCAGCCCTCATTTGCTAATAATTCACACAGTCATATGTTTCTGTAAAGACCTGCTGCTGTGGATTTATGGCTTATAGACTCCTGCAGATGTCTACTGAATTATAAAAAGAAAAAATAGAAAAAAAGCACGGGCTGCATTTATTTATTTATTTTTCGTTTAAATTTTGACACATGCTAAATAACAACAATGTCTGTTTGGCTCTAATTCGTGTTAAATATTGGTAGCATCTCTGATAATTAAATTAAATTAAATTACCACGGTGTTGACGGATGATGCTGGATTCAGTCAAAGCTTTTAATGTAATCTTTATTTCTGTGGTGGAATTTTGAAGTGCAACTAATTTTGGAGGGGAAAAAACTACTTGCAGTTCTCTGTTTATTAAAGAGTTTATGAGCCGCCTCAGCGCGTGCACCGTAGCGTTTCTTTTAAAGGCCTGCGCGTGGACATCTGCCCCCATTCAGTCATGTTCCCACTCCAGCCCCGTGAAACCCTGATCACCAAACATCCCAGCATTTCTGGGTCTGTGTCTGGGACTGCACCAGTAAATGCACCATAAGCCCACACCATCACACATGTATTGACATGGCATTTATAACTAACACATTCACAAGGTTCGACGCCACAAACACACGGCCAAACAATAAAATAAATAAATATATATATAGACCTATATATGTTCGTGTGTCCGCGCGTGCGCGTTAGGATTTATGATATATACGTGCGCGTTATGATTTAAGCATTTGTATTACGAATAAGTACGACATCTGCTGGTGATGGTGGCGTGTTCATATTTATTCATGACACCGTGAATTTTATTCGCCTTCAACTAACCCACATCCCACGCGTTGTCCGAAGGTTGGTGCGTTTTTACAGCTATTTCTGTAACGTGCTTGGCTCCAACCCAAGTCCTAAAAAAGTCTGTTTAAACTTTTCTTCTTCTTCGTTTTCCCGCTTTAAGCCGTGCTGTTACTGTGACGCCTTGTTGTGCGTGTACCGCCGTGGTCGCGCTGCTGCCGACCCGGGTACTGAGTCCCCTTCGTCTCCACTCCAGTCACCCACATACAGCTTAATACTAATGTTCACTTCTTTTATCGCTCTCACCATGACTACCGAGCGCTCGGTCGAGACACGCGCTTCCCACCAACGAAGGGAAAGACATTAACCCGTGGAAAAAGTTTTTTAAAAAAAACAACACTTCTTCACGGACTCTCCAACTGAATCAGTCTGCTATGTCAACGTCATAGAAAATACATTTACATTTTATTGATATCATGTCATGTTTAGTTTTTATTTATTTATTTATTTATTTTGGTTGTTTGTTTTTAGCACTAATTTTTCTCGGGTGACAGACTTCAGCGGCTGTCGTGGGGAACCTGCTCCTGTTACTGCCCATAAACTTTAAACAAACTCTGCAGCGGCAGAATCGATGTAAGAGAAATTATTTCATTCTGCACTTGCCAACGCCATCCCTCAGGAGGTTTCATCGCCCCCCGCAACCCCTCCTTCTCTCTCTCTCTCTCTCTCTCTCACTCCCTCCCCCCCTCTCTCGCTCCCTCCCTGTCTCACTCTCCCTGCTTAAAATGTGATTGATGGCACTTTCTCCCGTGGACATCCACGACAAAACAGCAACGCTTATTCATCCGCCAGCCTTCTAGAAATGAAAAGCCAAAGAGAGGGGTCGCGGCCACAGGAAGGAAACATCGGGTTTTTAACGAATGAAAAGTAAAAACGAGAAAGCGTTTGATTGCTGTAAATATGTTTAAATGTATAGGCAAATTTCCATATGTAATATGGATAACATTTAGACACATATGATATCTATATAGTTAAACGTCCGTTAGCGGCTGTGACAGCGGGGAAAATGCGCAGGAAGAAATCTCTGACCCTGTTGGCCGTGCTGAAGAGACGAAGGGGGAAAGAAAACCCGCGGAGATTACGGTTGTCTTACCTTGTTTCCAAATGGGGAAAAAATCCCTTCACATTTTTCCTGTGCGGTGTGTGAGTGGTTATGTCCCTTTCCAGGCGACTCGGTGCTCCCTACCATTTTCTTTCCTGCCTCAACTGAGCAGGAGCACTCCTCGACTCCCGCTATTATTTTCACTAAAATATATGAAAATTTATGCAAATGAAAATCAGCACTAACTGTTCGTCTCTTTTTTATACTTGGGGACGATTTTTTCCCCCTCTCTCCCCCTTTCCCGTTTTCTTCTTTATTGCATACAAAGTAGGTTAACTCCTCAGGCAGGAAAGTTGCAGATCTGTTTACAATAAACAAATAAATAATAAACACGTCATAAAAAGAGAGTAGCAAATCCGCGCAAGACAGTTTCGGGACCTTTCTGTAAGTTGTTTTTGCACGTCCTTTATAAGCTTATTTATATTTAATATTTTTATGGTGTGTGTTAGGGGGGGGGACTGAACAGCAGTCATTTAGACAGAAATCCTCACTGTATATCAATGAATAGAGGCCTAGCGACACTGGCCCCGAGCCTGTCGAATCACTGTAAACAAGTCTACGAGTCTCTCTTGGTCTCGAACCCTGTTCAAATCAAATCTAAAGGAAGGAGGAAAAATATACAGGGACAGTAAGAGAAAGTAAGAGAACGTTCTCCTTCCTCAAGGAGATTTTACAATATGTATTTAAAATATTTAATACTTAATGTCACATTCAGTTCTGGCCTATATAAACTATGTCCCTGTCAGAGTGGACTTTTCTTCTGGTCACATGACAGTTGTGTGACAGACTGTGAAGACCCTGGACCAAAGTAAGGCGGTCCGTGGGGTACTGGTATTTGGGCACTTGTTACCATTTATAGTTGCACGCAAAAAACGCCACTCTGGCCCCACTCTCCTCTGGGTTTCCGTGGCTGTTTGAAGGCTGCTGCTGCTGCTGCTGCTGAACGTCAGTGTGAATGTATTCGTTTCTTATACCTTCTATAAGCAGACATTTGACGGCTCCGACAAATGACGGCTCCGTCTTCCCCCTCTGGTTGCCACTTCCTGTGGTGAAGTTGTGCGTGCTATGTGTGCGTGTGTGTCTGTGCAGTTTTGAATTTCAGTGCTGGGCCAAAGATTCTAACATGTGTCTATATTTAATGTCCATCTAATACTGTTATGGGATTTAATTTTAAAAATATATATTTGGTATTTTCCTATTTTTAATGACTAACCCCTAATAACTTTTTGCATACTTTATCTCTCAAGTAGGATTTAACAGAATTAAAACGAGTAAGAAAAGGTTCTATAATTATTTTTTGACGTGGTCAGTATAACGGCAACTCATAATAGTTTGTAGAAAGTACTAGACGTGAATCAGTACGAATTACGTTCATTCATAGGACCGTTATTGTACGTTATGAAGGCCCTTTTCGCACTGAGCTGACAGTGTCATGGTTGACTGTTTGGCACATGATTATATCAGAACGGAAGTCGCCACTTTAGTTTACTCTGTCAGCCGTGTTTGTGCAGCCCACCAGTGCACGGCTTTTCTGTTTACCACCACGTTGTCTTCCCCCGTTTGTTTGGACTTGCAATTAAAAATAAACTCATCCGAATAGCCAGAAGGAGGACTCCAGCGCCTGAAGCGAGCATGGCGAGACCTGTCAATCACAAGTCCGGTGACCAATCAGCGAGGACGCAAGAGGGGTAAACATTCGCGCGTTGTCCTGGTTGAAAGGGGGAGGATGTGGAGGTGGCGGTGGGGGTCGAGTGGGGCGGGACTTCCCTGCCTGTCAGAGAGAGGGAGATGGAGAGAGAAAGGTGGAGAGAGAGAACAAGCGAATGAGAAAAGACTCTTGTGAGCCGCGCCGTGCACCGTAATATTGGACAGTACTTGAACGGGAGTTTGCGGTTTGGCAGGTTAATTTACATCAAAACAGAACAAAGAGAGACGCTCCACAACGCTATTAGGGAAAAAAAGAGGAGAAGAGAAGCAGCTGAATTACAAAAGAATAAGGACACACTGCTAATGATTTTTGCATCCAAAGGGAACGTTGTCCCGGACTTTGTACTTGCTGGACAATTTGCGAAGCCTTTTGTTTTTGCTTCTGAAGTTTGTTTGGGACGACTCTCCCGGTTTATCCTTCCTTTTATTTTTGAATTTGAATTTTTTTTTAAAGTCTTCTCGTAGCAAAACTTTCCGTGCAGACTGCACATGGTTTCAAAGGGCTTATGAAAAACTTGGATTTTTTGAGTTTTTGTCCGTTGAAGTTGTTTGTTGTAAAGACATGCGGATTTTATTCAAATTTTGTGGCCGCTTTTGAAGCGTTTTTTGGCGTTTTTACACACGCCAGTGGTGTTTGCTTAACACCTACCCGTACTTTTAAGTTTGAATAATTCATGAGATACAATTTACCCGCTCGAAATAGGTGACTATAGAAAGGGAGGGGGATATATCCACAAACATATTCATAAGGGTTGACGGAATGGCCACTGCGGCTTCCAATCCTTATCTGTCCAACAATAGCATCTTATCGTCCGGCTCCATCGTGCATTCTGAATCTGGAGGTGTTGGCATGCAGCCGGGAAGTGCTACGGTCACCTCAGGGTCTGGGGGCTACAGGGGAGACACCTCAGTTAAGATGGTACAGAGTGACTTTATGCAAGGCGCAATGGCAGCGAGCAACGGAGGACACATGCTGAGCCATGCCCACCAGTGGGTGACGTCCCTGCCGCACGCAGCAGCAGCGGCAGCCGCGGCCGCCGGGGCCGGCGCC
>NC_024320.1:6486171-6513405 GCF_000523025.1 Cynoglossus semilaevis
CGCCGCCCCGGCCGGAGCCGGCAGCCGCGGCCGCAGTCGCTGCAGCCGAAGCCGGATCTCCCTGGTCGTCGAGTCCCGTCGGTATGACTGGCAGCCCGCAGCAGCAGGATGTGAAAAACTCCAGCAGAGACGATCTCCACACGGGCACCGCGCTGCATCACAGACTCCCGCACTTAGCTTCCCACCAGACTCACGCCAGTGCTTGGGGGAGTGCGAGTGCCCCACACATTAACTCCATATCCGGGGGGCAGCAGCAGCAGCAGCAGCAGCCCCTCATTTATTCTCAGCCCGGAGGCTTCACTGTGAACGGGATGCTGAGCCCCGAGAGCCACAGCCTCGTGCACCCGGGCTTGGTGAGGGGGGACACCCCGGATCTGGACCACGGCAACCATCATCACCACCATCACCACCAGCATCCGCATCACCAGCAGCACGGCGTCAACAGTCACGACCCGCACTCGGACGACGACACGCCGACCTCGGACGACCTGGAACAGTTTGCAAAGCAGTTCAAGCAGCGCCGGATCAAACTGGGCTTCACGCAGGCGGACGTCGGCTTGGCTTTGGGCACCCTATATGGGAACGTTTTCTCCCAGACGACCATCTGCAGATTCGAGGCTCTGCAGCTCAGCTTCAAAAACATGTGCAAGCTCAAGCCTTTGTTGAACAAGTGGCTGGAGGAGGCTGACTCGTCCACCGGCAGCCCCACCAGTATCGACAAGATCGCCGCGCAAGGGAGGAAGCGAAAGAAGCGCACGTCCATAGAGGTGAGCGTGAAGGGGGCTCTGGAGAGCCACTTCCTTAAGTGCCCCAAGCCGTCGGCCCAGGAGATCAGCAGTCTGGCGGACAACTTGCAGCTGGAGAAGGAGGTGGTTAGAGTGTGGTTTTGCAATAGGAGGCAGAAGGAGAAACGGATGACGCCCCCAGGAGTGGCACAGACGCCGGAGGATGTATACTCTCAGGTCGGCAATGTGAGTGCAGAAACACCACCCCCCTCCATGGACTGCAAAAGAATGTTCAGTGAGACGTAGAACAGCACATCAGAATATTTTGTATGAAATTAGACTGATTAAAAGCACACAGACTATCTTCAGACATTTTATACTGTGAGGGAATGTGAATAAAACGGCAACATTTGAAATCTATTTTTCACCACAAAGAGACAATAAAAAAAACAGCAACATTTCTCCCTTTTCTCCCACAACCCCCCACAGAAAACGCACCGTTTACCAGGCCCTGAAATGTCTTAACCTAAAAGGTTCCTTCTGCTTTTTTCTTTCAGGGTCATTTTTTAGTAGATTACTTAAAAGATGCAAGTGAACCGAGCGACCAGAGGGTGACAACAACAAGTTCATTCCACCAGGTAATTTTGGCGCATTGAAACACACGGAGCCGAACCCCGGTTTAGTTTTTACTATCCCTATTTTCCCTATTTCCCTTTGCGAAATTATTTCCCCCAAATATGACCCTGTGTGACTTGAAGAAAAAGGGAGAAGTCATCCTAGGACTGAATTGACCTTCTTTCGCCTTCATGCCCCACAATAACTGAACCAAAATAACTGCACCTAAATGGAGAGTGACATCCTCGGAGATTCCGTCATCATTTTACAACTATTTGCATTTTTTTCCCCCTCGAGATGGATTGCATTGTGTTTGTTTTTTTCCCCCAAAACATGGATAATTAGAGATTCGAGGCCCTCATAACAGAACACCACCAGGACCAGGACTGTGATCTCAAAGATGACTTTCTATTTTTCGTTGTCCTTTGTTTATTATTATTATTATTATTATTATTATTATTATTATTATTATTATTATTATTTAAAGGACTTCTGAGGGGTGAGTGTTTTCTCCTAACAAATAGAACGAAAGACTTTTTTTAAAAAATGAAGAAAAAAAATCAGCTGCACTTATTTCAAAAAAATGTTTGTTGCCAAGTGTGATTGAGTGGGTGCTGTGGATACACTATTAATGCTGCCCTTTCTAAGCAGTATTCTTTGGTAGGTTTTTAATAATGAAATCAGTAATATCCGCAATATCCTACACGAGATCAAATGCTGGTCTGGGTAGATTACTTTATATCTTTTATCAGAATTACTTGTTTTGATATGCTGTTGGACATAGGTATGAATTATTCCAAACGGTTATTTATTTCCGCCTAAGGAATAGTGTAAGATGCTTTCCCTTCTCCTGTTTTATTTTTTTCTCTTCTACGTGTTTTGTTATTGCCCTTTGGGGTTTAATTTTGTATTATAGTTTCTAAAGAAGCACAAATCACCCTGAGCTGACAGTGACCGTTGTTAGGTAATAAAGCTATATTTTGATGTGATGATTTTGATTGTAATTTAATTTCAGTAGTGTTTTCCCACGAGCTAATTGAGACAATAAATTTGTTAGAATGAAATACATTCAACGTGTGTTACGATTTTCATTTGCAGAAGTAAATTTAGTTTATATTGCCTAAACAATTACTGATCGGTAGATACGTCACGTTCTCGTGTAAATAGGCGTAACAAAGAAAATCCAAGAATAGCGAGATTTATTACGCAAATTAAATTGTTGTAAAATATTTTAAAATGTATATTGCAGTACGAAATGCAGGGAAATAAAATAAAAAACAACAACATTTGAAAGACGTCGAAAATACAAGTAAAACAATAACAAGAGTTGAAAAAAAACCCCTCGAGGACCGAAGTTACCAACTCAGCAAAGAAGAATGTGTCCCCTCGTTTGTAATGATGAAGCCATAAATGTATATTAGTATTTAAATGGAGCGTGTCGGACAGTTGCAGACCTCCACAGTTCTCTCTGTTTGTTTACACGTGCTGCCTCCTCAGGCCTCGGAGCTGAGGCAGCGTCGACAACATGCTGCAGACAGGGCATCGTCTGTGTGTGCGTCTGTGTGTGTGTGTGTGCGTGTGTTTGGTATAATGTAGGTTGATGTGTGGGGATTTAAGGCTGCAGGGACGTCTTAAAGCAAAGGGACGCGTCCATATCGTGAGGGTTCAGTAACGTAGCCCACGACGCATGGCTGTGTTATGTAACAGTTCATAGAACAAGGAATGAATTAAAAACACACACCGAGCAACGATTTAATTTAACAAACTACATCAATAAATTGTATGTCTGGTTTGACTTCAACACAATGAAGCCAAACGTGGAAAAGTACCGGTCTGAGCTGTGGCAGCACCGCATGCAGGTGCGTCTTCCAGGTGTCCATAACTGAAGACAGAGGGCGGTGGTGGGTCACTGACCGTGTCTGTGGCAGTGTCGAGTTCGGCTGGTCTCACCACTGCCACAGACACTTCTGTTTACGATTTTTACGGCTGGAAAAAAAATGTAAACAGAATTTGAATGGAGCCTGTGAGTCCTGCCGTGGTCTGTGTTAAGAATGGCTGCAATAAATAAATGACAGTTTACCCTGAGAACCAGTGAACCGTTAAACCGTGAAATGAAACTGAATTATTTTTACTAATGCGTGCATGCCTACAATGTGGCTCTGTGGTGGTAAAATGTAACATATCTGTGTGTGTATATATATATATATATATATATATATATATATATACACACACAAAATATGGTTAGTAGTATTTTCCTACTTTCTTTTCGCCCATTCAGCAAAACATGAAACGCGCCTCCGCGCGGCAGGATTTAAAATTCGCGCATGATTTTCCATAATAGTTGCTTAGCAACGCAATTCTATTACGTTGCAACGTTTTTCTTTGTGTCGGTTAGTCAAAGTGGCAGCGTGGACGCGCTGGGCCAATCAAAAAGTTCACAGTTTTGCGTACATTAAAATTTCAGTGTCAACAAAATAAACAATATTTTAAATACGGGATTATTATTATTATTATTATTAACATTATTATTTTAAATCAAAAGCAGCAAGATCAAGTGTGCGTACATGTATCTATAATATATTCAGGTCTTCAGAGTAGATATTGTATTGGTATTGATTCGCAGTGCTCGTTGTCTCACCACTCTGCCCTTTAAAACAAGGTGTTTGTCAACCACTACCTACGTAATGATGACTATGATAAAGACGTCATAGTCTGATGATGCACTCAGGGAGTACACACTGCGAGTATATGTGGGTTCAACTTCAGTAATAATCTGTTGCTTCAGTAGTACTCTGACACGGTGTACTTGTAGCTCAGTGTGAATCCAAATGTCCACAGACGCCGTCAGTGTTACACTCGTGGTGTTGTTGTGGTTTAAACGTAGAGTAACGCCTTATTGTTGGCTGCTTTTAAAGTTGCAGATGTGACCAGATGACGTTAAATATGTCAGCAGAGCTCTTTGGGATGGGAGAGAGTTCGACACCCAAACTGCTGCGCACACACATGACAAAATCCACGGCTCTGCCCGCGCATGTGTGTGCGTGTTTATTTTCCCAGTCGAGCGCATGAATATGGATCATCCTGAGTACGCTGCTCTCCACAGTGAGACATAGAACATCTCCTCACGGATTAGGACAAAAATAGAAAAAAAAAAAAGAAGTCCCGGTGAGTCGGGACGTGGCTGTAGTGAGTCTTCATTCATTTGTTCAAAGTGAAGGTTATGTCAGATTTTCTCTCTTTCTCTTTCTCTCTTTATATTTGAAGAAATACAAGAGCTTTTAGCTTTTTAAAAAATATATTCAAATATGTCCTGACCTGTGTTTGTTTACCTCTCTAATTAGTAAGTAATTGTTTACTGGACAGACAGACAGAGAGTTCAGTCACACACACGTAGGTGTGAAGTGTACTATAGCTTCTTCTCTACACTGATATAATATATATATGTAAATATATAAATATTTGAATGTGTATATACTTTATATCGAGCGTCCATTTGCGCCAGTGTACCCGATGTAAGAAAGAAATATATATATATATATATATACAATATAAGATATTTGTATAAATAGACATATATTCCAATATATATTTCTTCTTTTTTTACAAGTAATCTTAAATTGTGTGTGCTTTGTGTCTTCATATTTTTGTTTTTGTCTCAATTAGCTGATTAAATCTTATTTGGTGAAATAGTGTGAAACGTTCAATATAAAATATCAATTACAGTTAAAGACTAAAAATGTTCCCGAACAACTTTCTAGTTATCTTTTGTTTCATGTATTTGTCTTATAAACCTTTCACCGGAACTTTTAAATAAATCAACCCAATTCATTCACACTTACCAACCTGTACTGTAGGAGACGAGACAAATCAAATCCATGTGTTGGACAGTGAGGACATATCTGGCTGATGTATCATCTATGTGGGAGTAGATGCTGTACACAGTGGTCTTGGTCTTTGCATGTTGTTATGACCAGCTTTTTCATGCTTTTGTTGATATAAAGTCAGCTGGAAAATGTGACCCACGTGGGAGCCATGCAAATGTGCCACTGTGTGGGTAAAGGGCAAGTGCCCTTATATTTGACCACAGTCAGATATAAGGCTCTCACACAGGTGTGAGGCCCACATTCTTGGTGTTTTTCTGTGTGCCATTTTCTTTTATCTTCACCAACCAATGCGACTCCTTTCCTCTGAAATTCATCTCCATTCACAGAGAACCACAGCTTCAGTCATTAGGAGTCATAGAATCTTATGTCGTCACCCTAATTATTTTGGAGTAATTTCATAGAGTCTATCAATGACTTACAAAAATTTTAATTCAGTACAAATCCTGAAAACTATATCTAAAGTATATACACCTGGATTTTTACTTGTTGTCTGTCCTTTTCTTCATTTTCAAAGTCTTCTGTTCTGAGAAGTTAAAAGACGATATTAGAGGCATCTGTACATAGAGTTCCTTTTAACTACATTGCCCTGTGATGGTGCGTGCAGCCTGTGATAAGAGACCTTCTTGTTTGCTATACAGTCCCTCTACGCTGAGAAATTGAAAACAGCTCCACCCTACATTCAGCCGTGCCGGGGATTTTCAGCGAGAGTTAAGCAGCTCCTGAAGCTGGTCTGCATTTAAAAAGTCGACCAACGTTGATAAAGACCAACGCCTCTTACTGCAAAAGAACCAGTGCCAACAGTTGTTGTTCTCTGGCTTCTGAGTCACTCACACAGGGGGACGGGGTCTGGACCAAGCTGACCAGAGATTCCTAAAACCTAAAAAAGGAGAGCTTCTCTGAGGGTAGTTCAACAGCACTTTTCAACAGAGAGATTCATTGTTAGACATATTTCAGCTTCTATGGACATTTTGTAAATTTTGCAGTTTGCCTTGGCTGTTAGGTTAGTGCGTGTGTCCTTTTCAAGTCAGAGTCCCAGGCGGTGGAGGTGATCTCTGAAGCAGACAGATCAATAGTTGAGGACAGGGACAAGGGTTGGATGGTCCTCAGGGGTCTGCCCCTGACATCTCCTGCTGCAGCTCACCAGGCGGGCCGCCTGCTCTGGTCAGCTATCCCAGCAGGCCATTCTCTCCGGCAGCAGTTACCAAGGTGACAGCATGTCAGTGTAGCCCTACAGTGAGAGTGTGGGGTGGGGGGAGCGGAGGGGCGCGAGGAGGAGCCCTAATGCATCACTAGGTCTGATGGGTTAGTCAATACTACTTAGATCCAGAGGGAGCCAGACTTGCTATGACACACACACACACACACACATACACAAAGGGCTTTTCCACAGAGATAAGATCCACAAACACTCATACATTCAAGCATAAAAATTTACAACAAACAGTCAGTATTTATAATCAGCACACCGGTCTGCCATTCAAGATGTATGAGAAAATATCAGAGAAATCCTACTGAAATTTATAATTCATTTTCTAGTAGCCCAACAAACAAAAACTAGTAAAAATGACCATAAATTTGTATGATACTTCAACCTCTGCATGAGTTCATCCATGTGTTGCATCAGAGACTCTTAGTTGGAGAAAAAAAAAAGTGAAAATAGAATGGATTTTTGCTATACTAGCAATAGAGCCTTCTCTACACTGATATAAAATAAATTGTAAAATATATACAGCTTTATCGATATGCAATATACCGCAGTGTGCACTAAAAAGCAACTTTTAAACTTAGGACTTTTATTTATTTATCTAATAAAATAAAGGGGCTTGCACTGCAATAAATAAATGCATTAAAATACAGTTACAATTATTATTATTATTATTATTAAATGAGGCTCTAAAGTAAACATTTATAGAGGTCTTTGTTATATTTATTGTACTTTACTTAACACAGTTGTAAAGCCCTGTTCTACTCATTGAGTGTATTGGTACAACATGGACGTTGGCTGCTCCTCCACAAAGCTGTACATTCCCAAAAACAACTGTGTTAAAAAATGACAACTTAGAAAATATTAATAATCATTTATTATTCTTGCCTTTTCAATAAACTTTTTCTTTTGTAGGATGTGATGTGTTGTGTTTCGCCCTGGTTTAAAAATAGTCTCCTCCAAGTCATAGACGAGCCAAAAGACAGGGAGTGAAGTTAAAGAAAGAGAAAGAACACTTGGACTGTCTGACTCTGTATCTTATTAACCAAAGTGAGAGACGGAATTGCAAAAGCAGCAGCAGCAGCAGTAGCTTGGCTCACAGGCACTGGCTGGATAGTTATATCTAGGCTGTAAAGTTAATGATTACCTGTGATCATTTTACAGATGTTTCACCATTATTTGTTAAAGGTTAGCGCCTTGAGTCCAAATATTTGCTATTGCATGCATTTTCACTTTACTCGAAGCCCTCTTGTTTTAAATTAGTGTAGTAGTCAGTGTTGTCTGGTGAAATGTTAAAGACACAGAGGAAGGATTGGTTTGAGTGAAGAGAGGTTTGAGGATATGACCTCTGTATTCCAAGAAAATAAGACCACACAGTGTATCATCTGCATTATTGTGCATTGTCCATGTATATTTGTCGATTTGTGTATGTATATATATGTATATATATACATACACAAATATACACAAATATATATATATATTTGTATATATTCTTTGTTTTATACATACATGGGCTAAGAGGCTAAAAAGGTTAATAGGTAGAAAATAAAAGAACGAATAAATAAATGATCATACACATTAGCAAACACGGAGGTAGCTTGCGCTTGGTTCCATTCAAACAGCTTCTTCTGCTGGTTCGCAGCTTTGCTCACTGAAATAAAAGTAATTAATTGGTGCTATACACCAAGGAGATAATTATCTTTCCCAGAACCTGGCACATATTTAATTACCAGTAATTGTTCCCTGAGCCTTGTTCCAAAGTGATGTATGTCAGATGATTCTGATATATTAAACACTAATCCTGCACTTGCTGGTCAATTAGGAAATGTCTGTCAAAGACCAGGCATGTAAACAGCAATGCAGACAACAGACATACTGTATAGTGAACAGTGCAGTTCTTTCTGCAGTCCTCACTGTCTCATTTGGCTTATAGCTGTGTGCTTTGTTATCTTCCTCAGGGTAGCTCTATCTATCTCATTCCTTCCCAAGGTGTAAGTGCCTGCCATTACACCTTGGAGAGTAATTTGAGATCATTTTGCAACAAAAGCCACTGATACTGAATGTCACACGGGCTGCTCTCCGTCTAAGTGTCACAATCCAGTTTAAAAAGCATCAGGAGCTAAATTTATTCTCCGATGCCTGAGGCTGTGGGAGGACCTGAAGTTGCAGCAGGGCTCTTGAACATGAAAACAGGGTTTAATAAGTAAACAGGCAAGGCAGAAAGCAGGGCTTGTGATCAGAGCTCATATGCCCGGCTGAGCCCCCGGTAGGCGCTACTAGCTGATTAGCCCTGCCGATTGTACCTTGTAATTGCAGTGCCTTGACCCCCTCCAGGCAAATATTAGATTTTAGTGGTTTAACCTTTCCAGTTGTCAAAGTAGGGAAAATTGCCCAACCAGATGTTAAGAAGTCCAGCAGTAGACACAGCATGTCTAATCAGCGGGAGGAAAAAAGCCCTGGGGTTGAAGTCTCTTTTCTAATATTGTCCCAATTTCCTCAAGCCTTTACAAAAAGAGTTTCTCTACCATGTTTTCTCTCTAGGAAATAGTCATTCTTCAATACTTATCCACTCCTCTGGACTCAGGTAACAAGCAAGACATGTTTGTTCTAAACACTCCAGTAGCAGCCATGCAAAAATCACATTAATGATTTAAAGATCAATGGAACATTCAGTCATTCACCATGATTCACACATAAAGGGTGAATATATGTGAAATATATGGTTGACATATATTCACATAAGAACCATATCCATTTTAAAGTGCTTCTTTACATATATTTTTTTTAATTGCAGTAAGACAGAGGTTGGTGCAGCTGGATGAGTTTGTTCACATAAAATAGAAACAGAACACAGCCCCTTCAGGTCTTCTTATCTGGTATTTGAAAAATTCAACCACACATGCAACGCTGCTCTGGCCACAAATCAAACAGCTGTGCTTCATTTGGATACTTTTTGTGTGTAGTTGAAGTTGTTTTTTAATGCAGTCAATGGTAGACTCAGAATGAAAAACTTTGAGAATGTAACAGACAAGCTTTAAAGCATTGTTTCCCAAAGACTGGGTCGTGACCCTCAGGTGGGTCGCAAAAGTTCTTTTTTTGGGTCATCTCTCATCATGTCTCCCAGGAGTTTACAAATGATGTCTATTGACTTGAGTCAAGAAGGTGTGTGACTTTTAAAAGATTGGTCCCCAGAAAAAAGGTTTGGGAAACACTGCTTTAAAGGACCATCCCCTGTTTTAAATCAATCAAAAATGTCTAATGTATTTACCCAATGGTTGTAACAGCTGCTATCTAATCCCTAGTATGTCTGCACACACTTGGTTGAGTCTGCAGGCCTTTTGGGAATGAGTGGCACTTAGGCAACAAGCTTTTTCTCACGGGCAGAGACCCTTATGCTATATACCTTTGGGTAAGAAGATGATGATGGCAAAGGGACGACCAAAGTTTTTCTTGGGTCATTCCCAGCAGTTTCTAGAGAGCTCGAGTTTCTCGCCGTCCAGTCTCAGTTTCAGATCCTCTTCCTCCCTGACAAGCATCTCCAGGCCCCAGTTCCCCCACATGTAATAGTTTCCTTCCTCCCTGAGCCTCTTACCTGAAAAATGTGTCCAGTGAAGGAAGGGGAGGGAAATAAACATCTTTTCATCACATGGATGGACTGAAGTAACCCTTCAGCTGCAGAGGAAACTCAATACTGCCTCTAGCTCACTGAGTCAGAAAGGAGAGGGCAAGGGAAGGGGGATAAGCAAAGTGGTTCCATGTGAGGGATCGAAGTGAAGTCTGGGAAAGACGGGATTGACACCCAAAATACACCTCTCCTTCTCCCTCCCTTTACTCGGACCACCTTATAAAGTCCCCCGCTCTCATCTCAACTCTGTTGGCCCTCTTTTGAACACTACACACCTCTCCTATTTGTCAGATATTGCAGCATCTAAACTAAATATAACATCATTACATATCATTCAGTGATTTCTAATTTTAAACAGACTCAGTGAATAAGAAGGTTTCATGTTTAATGTTTTAGAGCAGGGGTCTCAAACTCCCTGCTCCCAGATATTTTACAGAAATACATTTTTGTTACATAAAAATACTGTATGATATTATATTGAAAACAGCTAGTACTAGGGCTGGGTATTATTAAAATCGAACAATTCAACGCAATTTCGATACAATTAGATTCCATATTGATCTAAATCAAAGATCACCGGCCTTTTTTAAACTAAGTGCCGTGTCAACCGTACTGAGAGAAGAGCTGCTTCATGTGGACTCCTCTTGGACTCCTCACCAGCTCTACCACCATCGTCCTGCTCACATCTCCTCCGCAGCCGCCCCTGTAGCCCCTCCAGTCTAGCCGACTCATCTCCTTCATCTCACCTCTTCATCACCTAACCCTTTCTTGGATTGTAATATTCCAAATATACAACAAACTCCTTGTTAATATTATTTCTTATCATTTTGGTTTCTGTATTTTGGGTTCTTTCGTTTTTCTCTCTTAGAGAAATGTAACACGTTGTCAGTTCTGTTCACATCAGGTGTTTTATTCCATTTATTTTCCAGCCTTTCCAGTTGTTCTAACTTTAACTGTTATTCCACTCATCTATTAAATTCTTTCTTGTGCACCTTTCCAAGTGATTTTTTTTTTACTAAAGACAGTCACACCTGTTACACCTCCACTCAGTTATGTTTGTTTTTTTTTTTTTTTTGGTTCCATATGAAGCGTTCTCTTCTAGCTCCACTCTGCTCTGGTATTTCTGTCTATCCCCTGTGGAGCCATTCTGAGAAGGAGCCCTAATATGTGCAGACATCTATAGCCACCTCGCAATTTGTTGCACACTCCATTCATTTCATGCACTGCCAGAAGTGCTTTGTAATTATCCTGATACTGATGAAGGCTGAGTCCAGGTAATCACAGACAGTTTAGTTGTTTTTCAACATCTTAGCAAAATGTCTCTATCCATAAAAGTGGCAAATTAATTTCCCCTTAATGACCATTCATATGTGTGTTTGTTTGGAAAGAGGATACATAGTCATAAACCGGCACTGTGTGTTAGTCAGACTAGGATTACAGATTAAGCCAATGCTCGTTAGTTTCTGTGGAAATAGGGTTGTAATAAGATGAATAAATGAGTGACTTCTAAAGTCTGGGTCGGTGAACATTTTGGGGCAGCCATGTTGTACCAAGATCAGTTTATTCTCTACACACGAGGATATTAAGGAATCGGCTTAAACCTGCATGGAAATGATCTCCAGTAAACCATTCTTGGAGAGAGAAGAAAAGGAGCAGACTTGGCACAGTGCCCTTAGTAATACTATCCTTCATTTCTTTCTCGTCCACTGTTTCAGCCATACAATTAGAAGATTGTTGCCGAGTCTGGGATTCAAGAAAAGAATACGAGTTAATGTCCCCTATTGTGCCATTTGTTCTTCAGCTAAGTCCAAGATAACACTGGACATCTCACCCTTGTCCTCTTGAAATACAGGAGTTGGGAATCAACCTAAAGAAGGCTCTGGAAGTAATGTCTTTTGTCTAATGTCGTCTAATGTCTTAGAATAGACAAAAGACAAAGACAGGGGCCTGTTATACAGCAAAACCCACTTCTGAAAAATATTTTTGAGCTGTGACAGCTTCTTCTTCTGTCTACTGTTTCCGTCACGGGACGCCACAGCAGATCGTTTGCTTCCATCCCACTCTTGTCTCCTATCCTGTTACTCCAACCAGCTCAATGTCCTCCTTCACTACACACATTCTTCTTCTTCGTCTCCAACTTGATTAACCATAGCTGTTCCTCTGACCATTTCAGCATCTTCACTTCAGTCACTCAGTCTTCTGACCATTAGACAGAGCCACTGTCTCTGAACCATTTTTTGTACCAAAGGACTGGTCGACCGTTATCACCTGTTACTGTGGACCGGTAATACCACACCATTGTTGAAGGATCATTACATTTTTGAAAAAAAACTTTTTGACTTTATTCTGTTAGCAATAGAGACATCCCACACATCCCTGACAGTGAACTGATGCTGCATGTGATTTTCCCCAGCCTTACCTGTTGTGTTCTATCTGTGAGAAAGTTGGTAATCCACTGACAGGTAGATGGCAGGGCAGTAGGCTGGGAAAGCTTGGTGTGTAGAATGTCTGGTATGATTGTGTTGAACACAGAGCTGAAGGCAACAAACAGGATTACATTTACCTACTTACTGGATACAAGGAGCAGTCAGAAACAATCAGGAACACACTGGTCTGGTGTCCTTTCCAGGTAGACTATGGTGTCTGAATTGATGCTGCACGTCTTGAAATCAACTCTTTTATATACAAGCAAGTCAGTGTCAGTGGAGATTCCTCCAGGCTTCATCATCTTCACATCAGCACCATTTATTAATTAAAATGAATAAATGCTAACTGCAGCCAGAATCACTCACTGTGGAACCAAATATTTTTTAGCCTCGGTTTGGAAATCCAGCTTCCACCTATTTGAACTGGACAGCAATTTTCCTTCAATGGTTGCTGACTTCATTGAGGTCTTTTGAGACTATTGAACATCCACCACTACCCTCTACAGTCTTGTCAGCATACCATATAAGTGTGTATGGGTTCCCTACAGCATGTTACGTCACTGTTTTCAATCTAGATCACAGTAACAATGCTCCTTTTAAATATATGGTCAAGCTGCTAATGGTGTGACTCTTGATCACAAAAAGTGATTTGTGACTGAGATTAATTGTTCTGTTTGACCAAAAGCTATGTTTTGCAGGATTTATAACCAAAGTAAACTCGACTGGTTCATACCACAGGACCATATCTGTTTGGAACACACAGTGGTTGAGGATGATTAATATCACACTCCTCACCCCCCACTGTGAATTGGGGACCAAGGGTTGAAACTATTTTTCTTGGTGAGCAGAGAAATGCTTGTGGCTAAAAAACAGGACAAACACTGTTTATCATCTGCCTGATGACAAGCATCCTTTGGGCAAATTAACCACAGGGCCATATCGACTGGCATTGCATGGGAGTCAGTGCCCCTTCACTTTGATTAATCTCCCAGTGTTCCCGTTTCAACTCTATCAAAGTAATCTAAGCGAAGACACACCAACAGTGACAGAGAAAAATAACACTGTGGACTTACCCCCGGTTATAAGGTAAATATACTTACGCATAAAATATACAGGGAAAAAATGTAAATTGTTATACTGCACCTATCTAAGACCGATGTGTGTGAAACTGTGATCACTTGCTTTAGGTTTTGAACTAAACCGTCTGACCTCGAAAGTTCTTTTTTGTGGTATTGGATTTTTTTTTTGTAAGTAGCTGCAGAGAATAATAACTCAAAAGAAAAACCTGTTTACATTTGATCTGGTGTTAAGGTGATGTGGCAGCTTGGACTGAAAAAAATCCATACAAACAATATGTCTGTGAAGGCCCTGACATACTATATCCATCAATCTGTTTCATAAGTTTGAACATTTGTTAGATGAGTACAAAGAGTTGAGTGTTACTCCAGATAAAATACTTAAAATGAGCACATACACTTCTTGATTTTCTAATTCATTCTTTACACAAAATCATACATTTAAATTGTTTATTTTAATTTAGATGATGAATAAATTGTATTATTATATATATTATATATATAATTTGTATTAGCTAAATTATAGCTAATACAAAATCAAAATTAATCTTTTGAGAAATTCCAAGTATTAATTAAGTATTAATTCCAAGTATGGCTGTGTGTTACTGGAAGCCCACACCTCTCTGGCAGTGGCATTCAAAGTACCACATAGTTTTTCAGTGTGGTTTAGGTGAACCATGTTATTAAGCAGGGGTCGACCACAGTCCTCAAATCAGGTATAAAGAACCTCCTAGAATAATGCCGTGCTGATTTTGTACCAGATAAAACACAGTAGAACAACACGAGCAGATGGCATGACTGCCCAAACCACCACTGACTGTAAAAACTTTACCCAGGACCTCAAGCAACTTCAGTGCCTCCCCTTTTTTCCTCCAGAGTCTGGGACCTTTATTTCCTCATCCAGTCCTGAATAGAGAACTATGGAGCACTCAGCAACAGTCCAGTCATTGAACAAGAGCCTCTGATGTGTCTTGTTTGAGAGTGGCTCTTGAAGCACCAACTCCAGCTGCAATCCAATCCTTGTAATTCTTCTCCAAATGATGAACGGGTGCACCTGTTACTACAACATTTTTTTTCCTTTCATTCAACTTCCTGTTAATGTGCTGTGGATAAATTACACTGTGAACAGCTAGCTTCTTTGGCAATTACCTTTGTCTTACCCTCTGGGAAGGCAATGTACAGTAGGACCACATTGTGAGGTGGCTGAGAGTTGGTGTCTTATGTAGAGAGGGAGAAGTTTAATTTACTGATATATTTTGATAATAATCTTTTAGCAACGGCAAATTTCATTTAATCGAAAGCCTACCAAAGCAATTAAGTGTTCTTTAGTGCAAACTGTTATTCTCATAATTAGTAAACCTTCCCACAAAAGGTACTGTTACAAGTTCTAGCAACATCTTCCAAAAAAATGTGCTTGGTACTAAATTAAATTGGATCCATGTGCACCCAAATTTCTGAAAATGAAAAGCTTGTACTCTATTACTTGTCTGCCTATTAAAACAAAACTTTAGCATTTTCTGAGATTAGTAGTCACATTAGCAAAGTAAATTACATCAACTGAACAAAATGAAAGAAATCTACACTAAATATCAATATATTTAAAGAATTCATCAAAATAATACACGTTTTATTTATTGAACAGACAATAATAATCATATTGCTAATATTGTATGTACACTGTCTTTTTTTTATCTCTTTTCCATACACACAAACACAAACACTTGTCGCCAGGATTTGACGTTTTCAGCTTTCCGGTGACGTCACAGTCGTGGGCCAAGATGGCGGCGTACTGTGGCCGTACTTTAGGAGCGTTTCAAAGAAAATATGCCTGCTCTATTTTTTCCATGGCGACGGCGCAGCTCTGCCCGCAGGTAAATCGTAACATCTTATAAATAAAAACAATGTATAAAAAAGGTTAAACGTAAAGCGTGTGACAACGAACTTAAACACCGTTAAAACATTTGCCCCTCGATTTAGCGTCTTCATGCGGGCTTGCAGGTTTGCTTCTGTGTGCATCTACAGTAACTGTTGTACACAGCACCAACAGTAACTCTTCGCTCAACGAATATTTAGACACAATGACGAACTACCGCAACACATCGGTTAAATCTGTAATTATTTCATAAACACCATTTAATTTGATGTAGTGATTTATTTCGCCCAAACATATTCATACGCTCTGGTAATAATGCTATCTGTCCATGAAATGTGACAACAAACTGCACAAAGTATTATTCATTTACAGGGCCGGAAACAATGTCAATTTGTCAGTAAGATTTTTACAAAGACCCTTCATCTGCAGCTGGTGTTATCTTGGCAGAAACAACTTCTGTTTATCTGTCCTTTGGTTAAATTTCTAAAAAAGAAAAACCACCATCACTACCAAGGTGCTATCTGATTGGCACTCTTTGCTGTCAGCTGAGAATCTGGACTTGAGGTTCAAAAATTCAAATTAAACCAGGAGATAACACAATCACTAAACAAAACCTTTAAAACCACTTTAGTGGTTAAAGTGTGATGGTGTGTTTTAGTAAATGTAGATCATTGGAAGGGGTAGATGTTTAAAGTATGTAATTTTGAAGCACTGCATTATGCATCTCAACCATTAAGATGTTTCTGGGAGGAGATGACTCTTGCAGCACTCACATCAACAACTGTAGTATTCAATAAAAATGGAGCGTATGTGTGTATGCTGAAATGTCAGGAAACTGGAAGAAAAGAAAAAAAATCAATGCAGGTTGAATTATCCTATCATTCCAGTACTTCCAGTATCTGAAATATATTTTATTGCTATGCACACATATTAACTTGCTGATGTTTGCTAAATGGTAATGTTAATGCCCAGGTGGTGGCCAATATCCTCTGTGCATTTTTTTACTTCATAAAATAATGTTTAAGTTAAATTGTCCAAGAATTTTATTGATATCATTATTCGCATATGTCTTCGTACATGTAAACCTCATGATGTTGTCTTTGCTCTCCCCCACATCCAGGGCAGACAGATATGTGTGAGCTCTGCACTACACAGAAAGAACGAGACAAACTCCGAACCACGGAAGTTCTCTGCAGAGTTTATAGAGAAGCAGGTGGGGGAGTTCGATATTGGGAAGCGACACCTTGCCAACATGATGGGAGAAGACCCTGAAAACTTCACCCAGGAGGACATAGATGTAAGATGGATGATTTCAGTCTGTGATTAAGATACTGTAGGTCGGGTTACTTTGTTTATCTTCTCATTTTCTTAGTTGCATCTTTACAGCAGTTCATCTGCTTCCATCTTATCTCCTCTACTGTTACACATAACATGACCGTGTCCTCCAATACTACATTCATGGATATTCTCTGTGGTCTCTCTCTCTCTCTCTTGCTTGCCTGGCACCAACTTTTTAGAAAGTGTGACTCCTAAAATCTCTAAATTAGCTTGTCTTTAAAGAACTAAGGAGTTTGTTTGTTTGTTGGTTTTAAATTGGCTTGGCAAAAACACCAATAACATTTGTATCAGTACCATTTGACCACCCTGAAGCTGCAGACATCACCCTCTGTTCAGCAACCGCTTCCTCAATTACCCAACTAAAAGATAGCTAAATTGAATAATGGAGGATGAAAAGGAAGAGTGAAGCTTTGGTGGACTACAGGGAGAAGAACGGCAACAGATTGCCATTACGCACATTTGCAGAGCCACCTGTTCCTATATAACAATACAGAAACAGTGCACAGGATACATTTACTCCTTGGACATTCAGCCGGTCATCAAATTGCTGTCAACAATCCTGAAAATCTGTTGTCTTTGTATGCTAGATTTCTTTTCTAATTTTCACACTTTAGGTCCTGTCTTCTTGATCCTTCAGCACCTCTTGCTGAAGGATCACTTTCTTGACCTCTTACTCTCATGTCTTGTGTGACCTCTGTTGATTGCAAATATCTGCAATGTCTGCTCCTCCATCAACATATTTCACCCAAACTGACATTAACATCTCTGGTGTTTATTCATGTATTTAATTTTTCCCAAACAGAGATGCATCGCTTACCTGTTTCCATCTGGCCTGTTTGAGAAGAAAGCTAAACCCATCATGAAGGTATGTGTGTGTAATTTGGGCTTTTTTACCTTTAAAGTATTATGAAATATTATGAATATGTGGCAGATTATTGGTACTACAATATATCGCAATACGATATATGCGGTAAACAGATTTTCTCACAAAAACCTGCTGCAAATTTTCAAGCCTCCACATGATGGCATCAGAGACCACTCCGTGATGGAGGGAGTGAACACAAATAAAAACAAACCAGGCTAAGCTAGCCAGCATTTGACATTTGGCTTTATGTGCTGGGGCCCTATTTGTACTGTGGTTCTACAGTTGTGTTGCTTGAAAACTTTGCTGCAGACTTTAGACTGTCAGTTAGGGTGAAATTGATATTTTTGTAATTCATGTATAATGGATTCACTACAGTCAATACATTCTGGATATCTGCAGTGTCACAGATAATGTGATGTATCACTGATGACATTTATTGCAATATATCCAGTTATTATTAATATTATTACTATTATTGTTATATCGATTATCGCAGAGTACCTGTATTGTGATGTTATCGTTATTGTAGTACCTGTCAATACCCACCCCTAATTATGAGGAATTAAGCTTTCTAAAAAGGGTAATCTACAAATACGTTAAGACGTACATTGCCTCAACTTACCTCAGTTGATTTAATATGTCCTACTACCCCCAAAAAGTTTTTTTCAGTGTAGCATGCATATTGAATACTGTGTTTTTGTTCCAGCACCCAGATGAAATATTTCCAAAGCAGAGAGGTATGTAGCCTGTACACACTCCACTCCACAACCTGGTCAAAGATTCAGAAACTGAAAAACTATCATCACATCATCTGCTCTTCTTCTTCTTCTCTGTATTTAAAGCTGTCCAGTGGGGAGCAGATGGACGACCTTTTCACTTTCTTTTTTACACTGGAAAAGAGTCTTACTACTCACTGATGCATGTGAGTACTACTCCTTTTTCATCTGAGTAAAATCCTCATCTGGCTTGCTTCTCACACTTCATCATGCTGTTCTTTCCACCCAAGTGTTAAGTAAATAAATAAAGTTAAGGAGAGAAATGATGGCATGGCCAAAACTAGAAAGACAAATTAGAAGCAAGTGTTGAATATTAGTAGGTGAAAGATGAAAGGTTTTGGTTTTTAATATCCAACATTCACAGTAATGCATTTTGGTCTGACTGCTCCTCCTCTCGTACAGCTCGTTACACATTTGTATCCTGATGCTGACTTTTTCCATCATGTTCTGCTAAATTATGTACGCAGTTGGAAAAAACAGTATTTGTGGATGTCAAATAAGAGACCTTATCCAGAGTTGCTTGGTCCTCCTTTCTCACCATTTCTATTATGCTATTATTCCAGTTTGCCTTTTTTTGTACTCCCATTTTTACGCTCTTACACCTAATACCCCTTGTTCCTTGATGAAAGTGACATCATATTAGGCACGCTCTATCAAAAAGGTATTAAAAAACATCTGCTTAAAATTTGGCAGAAAATTGAGTTTTTACCCAGTTCTTACCCAGGGCAGAACAGGCAGCTGAGGTAAGGCTATCAGCCATGGGGACGTGACTGGCATACTTGATGTGTTCAGTGAGCTCAGACCTATGAGGCCTCAGAGAGGTTTGTTTACATGTTACAGCTTACATTTTAACTCAAAGGGAGGCGCATAATTTAATGTAGTAATTCTTTCTTAGAACGTTTTCTCAATTTTTTTCAATTATTAATTATTTCAATAATTATTATTTTTTATTTGCTTGAGAAATGCAACAAAAGAAGAAAAATGCACCAAGCTTTTTGTATTCCAGGTATTTAAACAGGAAACATAAAGAACCAAAAGTTTGTTCTCAATATCGTTGAATATTTTCCATTCTCTCTGGTCTGTTTGTCAGCATTTTCATTGTTTTTATATTATTTGAAAGATCTGAATTTTTTGGATTTTTTTTAAAGAATTTACCTTTTGTTTTATGGTAGTTTTAACGGTTATTTTTAGCTTTAAGCATTATCTGATCTAACAACAAAGGGTTAAACATTTTAAGGTACTGATTTTTAAGGGCTGTGTTAAAATTATTATTTTAAAAAACATTTTATTTCTGCTGTAGTGATCATATTGAAGTCAATCTTATTTTTACCAATGACATCAAATTGGCAACATATTTCCAGTTATCCATCATTTGGGGGTTTTTTTTCAATAGGAATTATATGGCAAAATCCTAAACTTGGAAAAGTACCAGGACCGTCTCAAAGCCAAAGGACTGTTTTCAAAAGATGCCAAACAGATGTAAGTAGAGTGCATGTGGCGAGAGGTAGTGATGGGTGAGAGCAGATTTTTTGATTTGATATGGTACTGATTACATTTTTGTTATCCTGATACTGATATCAATACTTTGTGTGAATCCTACACTAAATCAAACACATGACAGCTAATGACCATTTAATAGTTTAATATGTATTTTTCACAACATATTAGTCCAGTTTACATCTCATTATATTTACATAATGTAACCTCAATAGTATAATTGCTACTGGGGCGGTGCAGCTCAAAAGTCTGTACTGTATGAAGTAGATTACATTGAAAGATGTGGAAGTGACACATGCACTTTCTTCATTTATTATTTACTGTCAATAAAGGAGTAATCGATGCTCGAGGATCGATATATTTTTAGTAGAAAGCACAAAATAAATATTATTAGAATACTTTATGAGAGTTGTCGACGCTCATGTGAGTATTGATATATTGATATTGTGGAATTGATCACTAGTGAGTGCCTTGTTCTGTGAATTATGTCACCACAAAAGAAATCTTTTACGATGCCTTTTATTCTAAATATAAATAATCGATTTGCAGTTTGTGTACCTTCGTTTTTTGACTTTCATGAGAAACATAAATGTGTTTCTTCCAGCTCCTTAAGAGCAACCAGGTGGCTCACGAAGGAGGAAGTAGAGACGGTGCTGTTGGAGGGCATCTCAACTCAAGACGTAATGGCAGACAAACTATTCCTTCCTCCTCCTGTTACTCAATAATCTGTCTCTGATCGGCTGA
Source organism: Cynoglossus semilaevis (assembly GCF_000523025.1). NCBI lineage: Eukaryota > Metazoa > Chordata > Actinopteri > Pleuronectiformes > Cynoglossidae > Cynoglossus > Cynoglossus semilaevis. The sequence goes on from NC_024320.1 coordinate 6,506,826, forward strand.
TGTTTTTCTACTCAGTACACTCGCTTCATTCAGCTGCTGGAGCAACTCATCTCCATGCCCTACCACTCTGTTGAGGAGAAGTTTATCTTGCAGTATCGCCAACAACTGGAAGCTCAATCAAGTAAACAAACAGTGCCACAGCTGGAGAAGGATGACAGAGGGGTGGATTTCAGCAGAGCAGAGGGTGAGTGTCAGCAGTGCACACATCCTCCTGACTTTGACATGACATTTGTTTCAGCTTTTTACTTCTTTATCTGAAGTTTTCCATGTGGTATAGACCAGTGTTTCCCAAACTTTTTTTCTGGGGACCCATATTTTAAAAGTCACAAAGCTTTGCAACCCAAGTCAATAGACATTATTCGTAAACTCCTGGGAACCATGATGGGAGAAGACCCCCCAAAAAATCTCTAGTGACCCACCTGAGGGTCACAACCCAGTCTTTGGGAAACAATGGTATAGATCACATGATGATCTGGAAGTTGTTGTTTGAAATACGTTATGTATGTTTTTTCCCTGTGTGTGAGAGGTGGTTTACTTCACCATCTCCCATAAGTATACTGAGAAAACCTTGATCCATTATTCCCATGTATGACCACAGGTACTTATGTACAGTATTTGAGTTCGAATTTATGAGGAAAATCAAGTTACGTCACAACGTAGGAACAGAACTGCCACTAAGTTGAAGGCTACTTGTATTTTGATTAGCACATAATAATAACAGGTTAATTATAAAAAAAAATTTATGAGTCCCTACTATGTAGATTTACTAGGGAAACTGTGTTATGGTACAGCAGTATAATGGTGAAGAATTTCTGATTAAAGGTAACCTCTCTTAATGTTTGAACTCATTTCAGAGCCTTCAGTGGTTTGGAACTAATAGTGTGTTTGTGTGTGTGTGTGTGTGTGTCTTCAAAAACAGGTCGCAGGAAGTCATCAGTGGCTTCTGTAATTCTTCGAGACTGTGGCTCAGGACACATCACAGTCAACGGTCACGACTACCTGCAGTACTTTTCTGTTCTGCAAGACAGGTAGGACAGTAGTGCACGTGTTGGCAGAAACCAACCGTTAACCGTTCCCACATTCTCAGCTCCTCTGCTGCCTCGTTTCTAAACTTATTTGCTTTTAAAATGCAACACACAGCGTTCCCCCACCTTACGGTCCCACCCTGTGCACCTCAAGAAAAAACTACCTTTTTCACTCTTCACAGCTTTGCCTCGTCTTTTCCCCTTTTCTTTTATCTTCCTGCACCGAGTTAATTACACAGTTGAGTGATTGTGTGTGCATGTATGTGTGTATGAGAATGTCCAGAGCCGGTGTTGTCACGCACTGTGAGGACAGGCTGTAATTAGAGCACAGGGGTGACAATTGACTTTGTCAGCAGCTGTGGGCCATTCGGCCTGAGACGCCGACCGGAACACAATGCGCCGTCCCCTTTTCTGTGCCTCACACCCAGCAAACAGTCTTGCATGTTCCCGCTGAGTCAGATGTTCCTCTCATATGTAGTAGTTGGATTGTAATGGAAAGTGTTTAACGGAGGATCTTCTGCGCTCATGGACAAAGTCAGACAAACAGAGGTCAAATTAGCCAGGCGTCTGGAGATGGTGCCACTGTCTGCTTAACAGCTCACACTGTAGCGCTGCCTATTCAAACAACATCATTATTTTACTGTAGCTTATTTTCTTTTCCCTCCTCTCACCTCCTTCAGAGAGCAGCTGATGTTTCCACTCCAGTTCACTGGCATGCTGGGACGCTTCGATCTGGAATGCACAGTGAGCGGTGGCGGTAGGTCCGGCCAGGCCGGAGCTCTGCGGCTTGCCATTTCTCGCTGTCTACTTAGCTTCCTGTCTGAGGGGGAGGTGGAGAATCTGAGACAAGGTAAATGATGCTTGACTGATTATAACTGTAACTCGCACCACATATAAGGCCTTTTCTCAAGTACAATAAGCTTAATATAACTTAGATTATTGTAAGATAAAATTGTTTTTTTCTACATAACATTGTTACATTACCATATTGTTTGATCAGTCTACTGTTGATCTCTAATTTAGTACAGAACAAACACACTAAAATGTGGCTTACACCTGATCAGTAATATATATCTGTAGTAGCCTTGGCATCTTTAAAACTGTTTCGTCCTTACTGTTTTCTAGCCGGTCTGCTGACTTCTGACCCCAGAGTGAAGGAGCGGAAGAAGCCAGGACAGGAAGGAGCAAGAAAAAAATTCACATGGAAAAAACGCTGAGGGGGCAAAACGAAGAATTTGAACCAGAAAAAATGAACATTCACACTTTTCTGTACAAATACAATGCCCCCTGCAGCCACAGTTCCCAAGTCGGAGCCCAGTTGCAGTTTCGTCCACTAGATGGCAACATCTGTCCAATAATTACAAAAATAACACTGTAGTCAAATTAAGTCGTTTTATAATAAAAATATTTATGTTGTACTTATGTTTCTTTGTTGTTATTTAATGATTAGCAATTTCCCTTTTTAAGAGATGTATGTATTTTTAAAGTAAAATTGCGTAGTAAAATCTACATTCGTTTAGGAAGCCTAGACTAGTGGATTTGCTGAACCTGGGTGACTTGGAAACATGTATTTAATTTTCATTCTTTTTTATTTTCGCACTCTGTTGCTGCACTATATCAGATTCAGGTGATGTCTCAGCTGCGTTTACGGCCTCAGCATAACGTTTTTATTATTAATAACGTTTACGTTTTCTGTCTGATGCCTTAAACGCAAACCAAATCCTAACAATAGGAAAGCACCTGTTCTAGTCCGTGTACCAGAAAGAATGTTACGTCAGTTCTATACGGAAATACGCGCAGAAAATAATCTGACAGGTTAAATGGAATAATTGCCATTGCTTTTCTGTGCAGTGAAACCAGCGTAGTTGATTTTGTTGGGTGGAGTCACAGTCACACCCGTGCTCTGATGCCGCGGAAGTCTTATTATCTGTACAGCATCTGACGTTTGTGACGTCAGCTTGGGTTCACGTTGGTGTCTTTTTGGTTCTACGTATTCACATTTTTCTCCCACATTGAAGCAGCGTTGCTGAGCCCCGCGATGACGACGGAGGCGGACTGCAACAGCAACTTTCTGGAAGTGAAAAGGCTGCAGGAGCTCATCCGAAAGTTGGAGCGACAGAACGAAGAGCTGCGCATCCAGACGACTGACTGTACAGGCGGCCAACGATCGCCGCGGTTCCACCTCTTAAGTCCTCAGACAGACTATTTCAAACTGCACATTGCCGGAGATAAAGCAGAAACGGGGGAGAAGGAGGGAGACGTCGGCGGATCGGTCCTGGATGAGGTCGAGCTTCTGGATTTGGGTTCTCTGGATGAAGATGAAGAAACGTGGTAACAGTTTCTTTTTGCAGAAGGTGCAACAATACAGTGTCAAGCACAGAGACAACTTCACGCGTGTGGCACATGAAGTGTAAAACTGGATGTGGAGGAGTTTGGATTTGTATTATTATTATTATTATTTTATATGTTCAATCAACTTTCTAAATTTATATATATATTTATATATGTATATATTTGCATGAATACAAATGGACAAGCTTGTTACAAGCAACAGATTACATTGTCATTAAATTTAGTACTGATGTGGTGACTTTAAAAAAGTACCTTCATGCAAGTCTTTCGCACTGATTTCTATTTTTTCAATAATTCAAATGTATATTTATAGATTGTTTTCAGAATGACCTTTTGATCTCTACCTTTCAGGTTGTATGAGTCGCCAAAGGCCAGACGGAGCTCAGAGAAGTCCCTCTCACCTCTGCAGTGGTGCCAACAGGTTCTGAATAACCTGAAGACAGATCTGGAGACCACCAGGCAGTCGCTGTCCTTCCAACTAAACCAAGGTACAGAAACATACGATTCAAAGGGAGTTGACTTGGAGCTGGAGCCTCACACCAGCCAAGAGCGTGCATGGAATCCACCATGACTAAGAGAGGTTTTGATGTTTGTTGAACTGCACTCAGGGCTCAAGGTTGAACTTTTGCTTGGACCAAAGAATTAAAGTTGTGACATACGGCAAGAGAAAACAGCTATTAGATATTTTAATGTCAACAAAAGTTCATTTTAAAATGTAGGCATTTTCATTTTTCATTCAGGAAGTGGTCCACATGAGTGCAGTGGGTTCCTCATCTTCACACTGCTCAGTCCAGTGTACTGTCTTTGTCAACTGTGCATCATATGTGTTTTCATTTTTAGGGGCACTATACACCAGGTGGATGTTATCATCTCCATCTAAAACAGAAGAGCTGCATGGTTTAAACTGCACCGTTGGTAAACGAAGGCTTGCTTTGGTGTTGAACACGTGCTTTGTCGGCTGAGAGCATTTGGTGACAGACACAGGGATGCCAACACAACAGCCTTTTGTTCACCAACACTGCAGGGTGTGTGTGTATCATCTGTGTGAGGCAACAGAATCCGTATGCTTGCATTTGTCGCAGGGCCAGAATTTTTGTGGGCAAATAACTTGGGGTCTGGACATTTTTTAAAAAAACACATTATTATTTGATGTTCATTTTGAAATTCAGTCATGGGCCAGATTTGGCCGTTCGAAGCGTTGGCTTGCGGCCACCAGTTGATTGCACCAATGGATGGAGTAAAACACCATACTCCATTTAATAATGTTCAGTGTAAATAATGATGGATAGCAGCATTTACTCACACTGTAGGTTTAATCGATAATGATTAATTATTTGACTTCTTACAAATATAAACTGTTGTTGTTGTTGTTATGCTAACGTTTCAGAGGTCACCTCCATTTTTTTCTTTACCCTGTTCTCAGGCTCCAGGTGGCGTAGCTCCATGACCAGTTCCTCTCCGTCCTTCTCTCCTGGCCCTCCCCTCAGGCAAAATGGTGGAGGTTCCACCGTGGTTGTTCCTTTATGTTCGACTTCTCAACCCTCTGAAAAGAACACAAACCCACCAGCCTGTAAGCCATGTTTTTTGTCAACAAACATTTGTCATTTCTTTTTTAAATCAATTGTATATTGTAATGATTTAATAGGCTATTTGTAAAAAAAAACATTTATATATTTTCTCCTGTCCATCTCCTAGACATGTCTATTGCACATACCAATCTTGCCCGTTGCATATTTACATGTGTCTCACATTGAGAATTGGCTTTGCAAGAGACCTTTTTTATTTGCATTCTCTGTATCTTTATTTCTCTGATTTATTCTTTTCCTCTCCAGTCCTTCCTGACATCCGTCGGACACAGAGTCCACTAGGAAAGAAGTTGTCTCCAATAGCTGAGAGGACTCCGACGTTCCTCCCTCATTCAGCCAGTAGACGTAAAAAAAAAAAAAACAGCTCAGGAGCTTAAGATATATATATATATATATATATATACTGTATATATATATATATATATGCATATATATACTGTATATGTATACATATTGTATATACTGTATATATATGAATATATGTATAAATAAATATAAGTATATCTACTTATGTGTATATATTTTCTTTTATTCTATTTTGTAAGACAGCAGGTAGATGTATGTTTCACATGTACATAGGTATATACCAAAAATATGTTTTACCTATGTACATGTTTTTCTTTAAGGTTTGTGTATTTTAGTCATTACTGTGCATCGTGACAGTGGCTTGTACAAAGAGAAATGATTTGATATAAAAGATGGGTGCTGAGGTCATGAATTGAGGATTCAAGTTTTATTTTTTCTCTCTCTTTGTTGTTCTCTCAGCCATCCACCTGAGTCACTTGTTCCTCACTCCTGCGTCACCCGTGGGCAGGGGCCTCGGTGTATCAGACGTGTTGGACACTCCCATCACTATGGGATTCAAACTACAGGACTTTACTGATGTCCAGGTCATGGCGCGCATGCAGGAGGAGAGTAAGTCATTTAGAGAGAAGCCATTGTAACAGCTGTGCAGTGTTCACCTTCTGCACTGTTTTTTTATTTAGACGTCCACAAGTGGGCGTTGTATTTCAGCATTACGTAAATGCCACATTCTTAACCAGCAGTTTTTGGTAAATTTTGAAAAATATTGTACATTCCATATACCGGTATATATATTTATATTTCTGTGGTTATTATCAGTCTTGACCTGTTGCCTACTGTGGCTAACTGTGCGTCTCTGTTGTCTTTCTTCTTAACTAACATCTTAACTCATGCCTTCAGATCTCAGAGCTCATCGCTACTTCAGCTTCATTAATCCCAACAGGTGATGACTGTGTCTCGTGTGTGAGTGTGCTTGTATTACCTGCTGGCTCTCACCTTTGACTCCTGCAGGCCTAAGACAGGACTACGTAGGCGGGACCTCCACGCTGGACCTCCTGCGCAGCCAGAGCTTCACCTCAGAGCTCAGCGTCAGCCCCGACCTGGGAGAGGGAAAGGAGGGCAACGACGAAGATTGTTCCCTTCTACTGCACCTAACACGCTCACACACCTTGTCCAGTATCAGAGAATTGGACCAAAGCCTAAGGTTCCTGGTCACCCCACCTCCCACTCCCTCCACTCGTACACTCCCCTTAGCCGGCATCGCCATTCAGCCTCTGGACCAAGGCCGATCCCGAAGAATGGAATTGGGCAGCC
>NC_024320.1:6513464-6516850 GCF_000523025.1 Cynoglossus semilaevis
ATAAATATATGTCCAACAAGTGTCATTTATGTGTGTATTTGTGCAGTAGTCAGAATGGTTTTAATTGCTTGATAACTAACTCATTTGTATCTAAGGACTTGCTTTAATCTCAAATTATTCTAAGCCTTTGATTTGTTCCGTTTTATTTATTATCGTATGTCGAACGATGTTTTATTTTGAAAAATGTAGCGGATTCTCTCCGCCGCGCCTGTTTGTAAGTAACACTTGACACTTGCCTCGGTCATACGTCTTACCTACATCCGCTACTTTCTTAAAAGGTCTGCACCGGCTGGTAACGCGTTATACATTTCCGCTAAATGGACACCCAATTGAAAGGTGGCAAAATGAACAAAAAACAAACGTCTTTGAAAAGTTTCTTTGCGCAGGGTAAAAGAGCGAGCGAGAACACAGAGGAAGAGCCAACGTCTTCAATAAAAAGTAAGCTGCATTTAACAGACAATTCCAGGAGTCCTACTTGAAATATGGATTAATTGCGACAGGTTGTTCCCACGCATCGAGCCCTAAGCTCTACGTAATATGCGGCGAACGGCATAATGAGGCAATGAAGACTTCAACTGCTTCGCTACTTGGAGACCATTAGCATAATATTTAGAGAATACCAGGTTTTATGCCGGTCGTATCATTTTGTTTAGTTGTGTTCGCCACACCTGAAAGGCGGTTGTTGATGTGTGTTAATTTTGGCTTCTCTGTTTTGGTGATTTTTAGATAAACATCGGAGGAGCACACCTATCCTTGTACAAGCTCCCATGATGCCAAATGTTCCCATTCCAACCGATACCAGTGCTTCCCCATCCTTGCTTCGTAACATGAGTTTTGATTCGTCTAGTGACCTTGCTCAGCTGAAGTCCTCCTGTAAGCTGCTACTACTCTTCGCTTGGTAAACTCAATTTGAAGGATTTTTAAAGAATAGTTGAGATGTTCAAAATTCCAGTCAATATAGAATGATTGACCTCCAGACCCACTGCCAGGCCAGTTCTAAAACAGAGCTTCCTCCTTGTCAAAACAACCACTAAAATGGGCCCAAACCTAACGCCGTCCTTAAACATCAGTGGAAAACCTTGAGGACACAAAAGCGGTGACTGTGTAGTACGTACCTCTACTTCCAACCCAACAAGTCCAGGATTCAACTTTCTACCTCCCTTATGGGCATCATGAGCTCCACACACTGCAGCAACTTGGTACAACCAACACAAAGGTAAAGCGTTTTTTATACCAATATTGAAGACATTATAGACAATATAACTGAACAATAATGATGGACGAAAATACTTTTCAAGTATATTTAAAAATTATGATCCTAATCCTAATTTCGCATGTCATGTTGGTCAAATGGTAAAAAGATGATAAAGTTTTGAATTTTTTTTCTAAATTTTATATTTTTTGCTTGTTTCTCATCAAATTAGAGCAGTTTGAGAAATTTAAAGGGACATTTTTTCTTTTTTGGTCAAATGTTGAATGATATATGATGAAATTAACTTTATTTTCAAAACATGTATCTGTTTTTCATGTTTCTCTTCAATTTAGAGAATTTGGGGAATTTCTTTTTGCCTATAATTCTTTTTACATATTCCTCATTTATCATATACTTTTTGGGCAGATGTTGAACAATTATAAAAAATAATTTAAAAAACTATTGGTTTCCAATATTTTGTCTTTTCTACATATTTCTCACTGTAAGCAGGCAATTTGAGAATTCTTTTTTGATGTTTTTTTTCCTGAAATGTTTTGGCAAATTACTAATTTTGCATGTCATTTTTGGTCAGATGTTTAAAATTTATGATAAAAACTTTAGCTTTTTGGCATGTTTCTCATCAATTTAAAGCATTTTGAGAAATATCTTAGAAAAAATCTTTGGGGAATTCTTTGGCAAAATCCTAATTTTTCATCTCATTTTGGTCAAAAGTTGAAAATGTTTCATTAAAAAAATTACAAAAACAAATTTCAAACAATTTTAGAATCTTTTTTCAAATATTTCATCTGAATATTTAAAAATATCACCAAAAACATGCCTTACTAAAACCTTACTATCATGACAAAATGCAAAAAAATAAAAGTCCCAGAAATGCCTTTAAATACAAGTTTATGCCCCAAAACATGCTGCCAAGTGAAAAATAAGTGCTTAAAACTGCAAAAAATATTTTATCTGAATATTTCAATATATCACCAAAAACATGCCTTACTATAGCCCTACTATCATGAAAAAATGCAAAAAAAAAGTCACAGAAATGCCATTAAATACAAGTTTATGCCCCCAAAAATGCTGCCAAGTGAATAATTTGTGCTAAAACCTTCCAAAATATTTTATCTGAATATTTCAAAATATCACTAAAAACATGCCTTACTCTAGCCCAGGGGTCTCCAATACGTCAATTGCAAGCTACCAGTGGCTCGCCGCCCCTTTCCAAGTAGCTCACCAAAGGGCCAGTGAATCATACATAAATTTGAAAACTTAATTGGTCCCTCGGTAAATCTACCTAAATTTATGTCCAATCAAAATTCACAGTTGTCCCGTCTCCTTCCAACAAAAAATGATTATTAGCCAATTAGCTAATCCGATGGCGACCAGTTACCAAAACAACAACCCAATTAAAATGTACCATTTTCACCAACGGTGGGAGACAGAATTTTGTTTAACACATGTTAACGACAAGTGTGTATGTCTGATCTGCGGTGCCAGCGTGTCAGTCAGTAAAAGGTGTAATGTGGAGCGCCATTTTACCAAAGTCCATGGCAGCTTTTCTCGGGTCTTTCTTGCTCGTAGCAGTATACAAAGAGAGAAGATAACGGAACTGAAGCCAATGCTTCAACAGCAACAGTCTCTGTTCACCAAACCGGCGAAGAAGGCCAATTCAGCTACAGAGGCTTCGTTTAAAGTGGCGCACATTTTAACGATGCGCAAAAAGCTGTTCACCAATGGTGGGATCATAAAGGAGACAATGACCGCGGTGGCTGAAGCGTTATTTAGGGACCATAAAAATAAAACGGAAGTTTTGTATGCTATTGCTATTGTCCCTTTGGTTTTAGGACATAATCTTGCATTTTAGTTTATTTTTTGAAGTGTAATAAAGTTACATTGACATTATCTGTATTTGTAATAATAACAATAACAATGATAATATTAATTATTTTGTGATGTCACAGAATGTCAGATGTGGACAGTAACATATTGTAAATGTTCAGGAAAAGAAAGCTTGCTGAGTTTTTGTTCAAAATGAGCGATGAGAATAAATGTTACAAAACATGAATAGCTCTCGGACATTTTTGTTTTTATAGACGTTGCTCTCAGAGGAAAAAAAGGTTGGAGACGCCTGCAATAGCCTTACTCTCATGAAAAAACTTAAAAAGTCCCAGAAATGCCTTTAAAT
>NC_024320.1:6516950-6538830 GCF_000523025.1 Cynoglossus semilaevis
TTTTTTTTTAGGGCTGGAATGGATTTATTTGTATTCAGTTTTTTCTTATGGAAGATTCAAACTGAGCAGGCAAACAAATAAACAACCCTTTGACCGTGTTCAGCGGTGCAGGGCATTCAAAGTGGAAAAGCAGCCTCTCCGTCCAGGCCTCCATCATGGCTGTGTGAACCCTCTATCAACCTGTCATGGCCTATGTGATCACTTCGATCTGTTGGTTCAATCTCCACTCTACCTCTGTGTTTCTCCCAGCAGCTCTAGACCAGGGGGATCGAGCAGGTCCAGCAAGTGCACTTTTATCAGTGCACGTTGGCGCATATAGAAGTGTGTGGAAATCTTTGAATGAGATTAAAGTCTGACTGAATAATGCTGTAAACATGTAGTGCATTTTACTTTTCAGCCTGACTCAGTGGTGTCTCTGTGGCCGTCAGCGTGTGGATGTGCAGAGCTGCTGCAGCTTTACGGCCCCTTGGCATTCACACTCAGCTACAGCAGTAAATCACTCCCCTCCCTGCAAAGGACAAATTGTTCCTGCCGGGGTTTTTTTATATGCACTAACAGAGGAATGGGCAGGGTGTTGGTTCTGTCGGCTGATGTCTCGTGACATCGCTGGGATTCAGCTTTACAACTGTAGCGCTCCTCTCTCTTCCTTCTCCTCCACCTCCTCCTGTTCTGTTTCACATGCATGCTGCAGGCATATGGATGGAGCCAGGTCGCGCTTGTCTGAGTAAACAGAGACAAACAGGCATATGTGATTTATTAGTCATCCTCTGGGAGGACACCCAGCACTGGCTTCAGACTCAACATTCATCTGCACTTTGTCACCAGTGTGGTGGACGGCTGCCAGCTCCAGCCAGAGCCTAACGGTATCCTGTTCCTGAAGAACTACTCACATTAGTTACCATACTGATACATGGTAACTATGCAGGAGTTACAGCACAGGGGGTTCTTCAAGGTGAATGTTGAAGAGGAAAAAGCAGCGGCAGAAGAAGAAGAATACAAGTACTGTCTGCTAATATTGACTGGTGGTTTTCTCTGTTACAGGCAGACATCCATAACAACGCCGTTGACCGGAGCTGTAGAACTTAATGTCTTTAGGAGAGTGGAGGTTGGAATTATGTGTTACACAGCTTCACCTTCATTACCTGCAGAGGACGCTATTAACCGACTGTAAATGCTTAAGGTCACAGGTTAAGTGAATCGTTAATCTCTAATCCTATAATCGTAGTTCTCGCTCAACACTGAATATGTATAGGAAGCCTTTTAGTTTCCTCATCAGTGTGAACATTTTTTTTCCAGAGTTAGCAAATGCAGTACCACTGGCAAAGGTGGGGGCACTGTTGTGCAGTGTAGCTCATATAAGACATAACAGAAATGTTGAAACGAGAGAGAAATCTTCACACACTTCACTAATCTCAGATTGAGGTGACACTGTCCTTGATGGGTAAGTGAAGTGCTGATCCCCCGCCAACCCAGGAGCCGTACGACTCTGACAACTTCATCCAGATCTTTAATCATGCATTATTTTAATTAAACACATAAACATACCTTAAGATTAAACTTTAAGTCAGTGATTATTAACTGGCGGCCCATGGGCTCAATCCGGCCTGCACTTAAGCCTGTGGGTTTGTGTTTGTATTCCGTTCACATCATTACTTTTCGTGGAATACAGTTTACGTTTGCCTGATAAGAGAGTATTTTTTTCAGACTCAAAGGCTTTTCTTTGAACCCCTCCCCAAACACTACCCCCTAAAAAACAAACAAACAAACAGTCCTCATTGACTTTGACCGACAGCAGATTTTTTTTACAAAAAAAACAGAGAGGAAAGATTGGGATGAAAAACCTAATCGCGACCCACTTTCACCTACGAAGCTAAAACTCTACCTTTTTTCCCAGGTGCGTGATAAAGGAGAGATAAACATCTAATCTCACAAAACAGATCCATTAGGAGAGTGGACTACATGGTTTCCCTCTTGTAGCTACACAGAAACCCCAAAACCTCTCAGGACACTAAATCAAACCTAAGAACCTGAGGTTCTCAGCTCTTATCTCCTCCTCCTCCTGCAGCTGCCAACTGTCCTTCGCTCTCCTTCCAACAGAAACCATTTCTCCTCTTCCCTCTACCTTTGTACCTCTTTCTTCCAATCACCTTTCATTCCTCTCTCCTTCCACACCTCCTCATTGCACTCCTCCTCCCTCTCCCATCCCTCTTGTTCCTGTCCACTAACCAGCCTCTCCTTCACCTCTCCGAGAATCAAACCACTGCCGCTCCTGCCAACCAGCGAGTGCGAGAATCTATTAAGCGGCGTAGTGGAAATATGTCACCTGAGAACTGACGCTGGGAGTGATTTAGGCAGGAGGTAAGGAGGGAGGAGGGATGTGTGCTGCAGTATCAAGGTGAGACAAGGTGAGGATAGGAATGGTTGTCACGTATGGAGGAGGCCTTCCCTCTTCCTTTACACACACACACACACACACACACACTGGCAGTTACACACTGTCCCACCTTTAAGAGCCAACAGGAAAGCCATTAGTCTCTCCAGTGGTTCTGGGGCAGTAATGAGATTGGAGGAGTGCACTGGTGGAGTTATGTAGCTCCTTTTACTACACTGTAAATTCCACTGCGTGCTCTCTGACCACCTAAACCATCTAAAAACAACAACAGCAGTAAATGGATTATTGTCTATTGTTTTAAGATGTGCTTTTGACGCTGAATGGTCCACGTGATGAAATCATGTTCAGAAAATCTTGACCATTATCCCCCAAACTCAAAACTACCGGCGTCGTAAAAGCTCAAATTAAATGTTTTATTTTTGTGTGAAAACTCTATTATACATTTTTTACTAACTGCTACATTTTTATATACATAAATATTCGACTGATTAAAGTGGCAGATGTTTCCTGTGCTCCTGTCTTCTACTGTCTCTACACCTGGACAAACGTCCACGTTTCAATCTCTGTTTACTTGTACCTCTGATTGGCTCTCGCCCTTTATTTTGCCTCCTGTCTACAAAACCAAATCAGCGCTGGGTGGAATTTGTTGGGACTGATTTTCCTTTTTTTTCTTTTTTTATCCTTCAATTACACATTTAGTCACTGTCAGGTAGCCTCATTAAACTTCCCTTTCATATTAGAAAGGAAGGCTGTCGAATAAGCATCTCAACAAACACACATTTGCCAGTGAGATGGTATTTTAAGCCGGAGGCAAAAAAAAAAGAAGAAATCCTGCAGTCAAGATTGGGTTCAAAGATATGTAAAATTTTAGCACAAAACAGCAAAAATGTCCTTTCATCGGAGGTCTTCCACAGCCGTGACCTGTACCACAGCGCTTGTCTTTACATTTATCATCCAAACAGTAATAGTGTCAAGACGGCCAGGGTGGAAACCACTGCTGAATGCCCTTGACCTTTGAACCCTCTGATCCTGATCCGGCCTTTATTCCTGTTCATTTACAGTAAGGCGTGTTCTCCTGATCTTTTTTCTTCCACACACACTCGGTCCTGACACGTTCTATTCCACTCACGTACTGCATTTATCTCATGGCCTTTGCATCCGTTCATCTCACATCTGAGATGTTACTCCGGATAAGTGCGCTAGAATCAGTTGCTGGAATCCTTTGGGGATTTATTCCGCAGTCAGAGGCAGGAGGATGTGGCAGTGAAAAGCAGAAAAATGTCAAATTAATCTTATCAAATCATACCATGAATTATGTGTTGTGTTCTTTTTCGCATCTTTCTGCAGGAATGGTCAGAGATGATAATATGTGTATGTGGTTTAGCATATATTTGACTTTAGATAACCTTCCTGATGCAGCACTTTGCATTTTATTACTGCTTACGACTGGGTTTAAAGCAGAACACATGAAAAATATAATCCTAAATGTCAGCGTGAAAACAATATATAAACTATTATTCATTTGTCATATATGTTATATATTCATAAATATTAACATCTAAAGCAGCAGAACTACTTCAACATCTAACACTAATGATAACGTTCTTCCTACACCAGGACTGTTTTCTCACTGTAATATACAGTATACTTTATATATTACAGTGTTGTACTGCATGTCAGCACCATCTCTGTCTTTCTACTCCCCTCTATTCTCTCCCCCATTCTTCCCTTTTCTCTCTTGGCCGAGGCAGACAGCAACACTGATCCTGGAAACTCTGGAGATTTTCTTCCAAACACTGCCAAATACACTACTATATGTGAAACATATTCTGCTGTACTTTGCACTGTAAATATAAACATTGACTGAAAATACAGTCCCCAACAGTCTGCTATTTTATAATGTGTGTGAAATAAGGAAATGCAACACCAGATGGAATCATTATGGTTTTGGGGCAAATGTAAACTGTGATCACATTTAGAGGCCAATTTGTACAAAACATGGTGCAAAAATAAATAAATAAATAGATGTATTTCTAATAAACTATAAACTGTAAAATTATTTATAATAAACTATAAATGAACTAATACATAGATAATACCTGAATAAAATCAGGTGTTCACATGTGTATTGTGTCTATTTCCCACTAAATACATCAGTAATCAGAAAAACAGACTCAAAACAGTCAACTACATAATTGTATTTAAATGTATAGGACACATTTTGTATAAACAAAAAAATGTATAAACTTCAAGTATCTTTACTTTGCTTAAATTCTACTCAAGTAAAAGTAAAAGTACCCATCTTAAAATCTGAAAAAAAGAAGAAAAAATCTCAAGTACAAATGTCCTTAATTTAAACTTGACTTTGAGTAAAAATGAAAAGTACTGCTGGTCTAGTTATATCAACCCAGGAGCTCGTCTGTTATACAGGAATTAAGATGATTTCATTAAAGACCAACTGCAATTAAATTCATGCACTTGTATTATTCCTGACTGTGCTGTGGTACTGCTCTACTTCACTGAAGGGTGGTGGTCTGTAGAAACCAGGTCCTCCATTACTCATGCTTTTAACACTATGTTAATTTTTCAAATACCCAAAAAACAGCTACAAAAGGCCAGGTGCCAAAAAGATTTAAAAACACTACCACAGAATTATTACCATGTGTAACACAAAACCAATCCTGAATCCCATCCACTGATTAACTGAGTCAGAAACCACTCACACCTTTTTCAAATACCCATACATACATACATACATATATACATACATATATAAAACAAAACAAAAAGTTTTAAAGAAATGAATGTCATACAACTCCGACATCCAATTAAACAAGACCTTCAAAAGTGGAATGAGACAAATATACTGGTCAAAGGTACTGTGGTGGTTGTTGTGGATTTACAGCATGAAAAAAATACAGTATAGAGATATGTTTAGCCACTGGAGAAAAACAAACACATGAAGTGCGACTTAACCAAACGCTCAGCTGTCAAGAGCCTCAGCTGAGATGCCACCGTCTGACCGTTTCATAGCTGAAGGAGCTTTGCCCTGACTCTTATCTGCCTGGCTTTTAGGAAGAGTGGCTGCCTTTGTTCAGGAGCGCACAGATGACAGGGACGACACTGATAGCTGCCTTTGTGGAGCAGAGGGCCATCACGTCGCTGTCACCACCTGACAGAGCTGCAGCATTAAGCACTGCAGGAGCCCTGTGCTGCTGAGGGCAGCTCACAGGACACACCACTGTACAGACACCAGTCTGTGTGAATGCAGCTGATACCAGGTGTGGAGCTGGTGTTAAAGCCTTTCCACTCAAACCAATGAGAAAAATAATAAATGATGCCTTTAAAGGACACTGTTGTTAAAGTGGTTAAAAATAAGAAAATAGGAAATTAAGGGAATGAATGAATAAAAATGAAAACATGAAAAACAAACAATAGTTGAAAAAACCCTAGGCCCTATCCTTAAGACTAAAAATAAAACAAAATCACTTAAAAAAGATTAAAATTAAACATATTAGAAAGAAAATTAATAATGAAAGATTTAGAAGAAATAATAAAAAAATGTAAAAATTGATACATAATGAAATAAATAAAAATACCTAAATCTAACCTATACAATTCCATAAGAGGAGGGGTCGCTCCCATAGACAGGATCAATATGATCCATTCCTGAGAGGTCAGTTGTTTGGGTCCAGGGTTCAGGGCACCAGGGATGACCCTGGGATGGAATGTTCCATTTTGTTGGAGACTGGACCAAACCTCTTATTCCAGCTCTAACCCTAGTAACCCCAATCCTAGTAACCTCAACCCTAACCCTACCATGTTTCTGATGGACACTGATGAGAGTGTAAAAAGATCTTCGTCCAATAATGGCTATGTCTTGATCTGTCAGCTTTCAGAAAAGCTGGTTCTTCTAAAAGAGCAGCGTCTCCTTTAGACCAGCAACAACCAACAACCTAGAATAGCTCTGAGGCCAGCTGTGTCACTGTGTGTGTGTTTCCCTCCATCATACCAATGAATACAATGATCCTCGCCATCATCTGAGGGATTCCATGCCTCATTTATTGCTGCTGCCTGAATGTCAGAAGGGCGTGGGTGGACGACCTGACTGCAGGGATTCCCATTAACCAGGAAGAATGACAATTACCAACCGGTTACCTTTACCCAGCGAGGAGAGGAATGGACACCGACTGATGAGCAGATGAGTCACCAGGGGAAGGACCGTATTTTCGTCCTCTAATGAAGCTCATATCCACCAGTGATAAATAATAAGGGCTGCCCTGGTTCCCTGAGGAGGTGAAGAAGGAGTGGAGGAGGACACGTCCAGTGACGCAGGTTAACACTTACAGTCTGTGTATCAGGGGTGTGTTTCATTTCCTCCCTGTCCTGCTTAACTCCTTTCTATTAAATGTGTGTTTCTTACTGATTTTGAGTCTCTGTCGTACCCACTCTGAAAACTCTCTCTCAGTTTTTTTATTTAGAGCCAACTCTCTTTTTACTACCTCTGCCAAATGCTCTGTCTAGGTCATTCTCAACATTAGCATGCACCGCACTTGTTTGCCTCACTGTCCCTCCCTTTACTGTCTGGTTCCAGCACCATGGAGAGTTACACAGACGGCTACCCTGGTGTTCAGGACCACGGACAGAAGCCTCAGTGATTGCAGGCCAGTCCAAAGTCTGTCCCTGGGACTAATAGTGGCACCTCAATGAGTTTCATGGGACTATGTCGTTTTTTCATTTCCATGAATTACTGCAGTATATACATCTCAACAAAGGATGTACAGTATTGTTGTTTATATGTCAGTGTTTTTGATATGTCCTTGGCCAGTTACATGGACTGTAATGACCAAATATTTTGGCTACTGTTAAAATATCTTCTTGGTTAACTTCATTCCCGACCTTTTCTGCAGTGGCCGTCTCTCATAGACATGACATGATGATAAGAATTACAAGACTGTAATACAAATTGCAAATGGAAGTGCAAACTTCCCACCAAAATGACTTTCCCACAAGTACCAAAAACACTGTATTTTACCGTTGCATTAGCTCTTTGCTCTGGAGGGGGGATGCACCCAATGCTTTGAGAACCACTTCTAAGGTATTTCGTGGCAGGCTTTAATAGTTCTGAGAACCCATTTGTGACATGTTTTCAAATTTGGCCAACATGTAGCTATTTTGCCATAATTTTACCACCCTTAAGGTGTTGCTGACATAAATGTGTGTGTTAAGAAAAATCTATTTTGTGATGAGTTATTCACTGACACACTTTCTAATTTCTAGTGAGATCCCAGTTGTGTCACAGAGGCTCCGGGCCCGTCTGGAACTGTCATGTGAACACACAGCAGTCACACCTGAACTCACTTTGTAGATAAAGCCCAATCATTGAGCAACAATTCAAGCCGTGCACAACAATTTGTCTTGCTGCTAGTGGCACCACTCTGCTCTCACCGATTTACAGAACAGATTTGTTGTTGGACGGAGAACATAGCTGCAGAAATCTTTTCTCAAAGACGATAAAATAATAATCCAAACAGAGACCAAACAATGGGACCAACAATGACTACAAGAAAACATTTGCCAAGAAAAACAATAATCAATATTTATATAATGACAATACCATTCCTGTCATCAGAGATGTGTGACAGAAATTATTGATCCAACAATACTTTACTTTGTGTCTGCAAAGTCATCAAAACTGTCAAAGTACACGGAGCTGTGGGAATGACTTAATAACTCGTTTGTCCCTCTGTGGTATTAAACTGGCGACAGTACCTGTCACTGCAGACGTTAGCGTAGCAAATATAAATATATGAGGTCAAAAGGTTCTAAGACAGTTTACGTGATTTTTAAAATGCTTGGATTTTAATTTGTAAATCCTGTTGAGAGAGGTCCCTGAGGCGTCGCCAACACCTTTGAAGTTTTATCATTATGTCACGGTACTGTTATGCTGTTATGTTTGCTTAGATCAGGTATCAGATAGTTAAGAGCTCTGAGCGCACATCACATTTTTAACCTGTGTAGGGTTGTAAAGCATTGCAACAGGCTTTTTTCTCATTTTCAATCAAAATTCCTCCCCCCACGACTAACAGAACATTTGAATAGAACTGGATTTCAGGCAAAAACAACATACAGTTTGTCAAACTCAAGGCACGCAGGCCGAATGTGGCCCGCCAAATTATTCTGTGTCGCCCACCAAAGCTTATTATTATGCATATGGTTATCTTACAATACATGTTTATCTCAAAGAGTCTCCATCCATAACCAGGTGAACCAGTAGACTGTTCAATACATGTTAACCCCGTGTAGCCCACACTAACACTAACACTTAGACTGTGTCTGAACCTCCCCCTTACGTTTGGGACTGCTGGTCTAATATTTGACATTAGACTACTCATATTTTGGTGGTGTGCCTGCAGTTTCTGTGCTCCGTCTACAGTGAGTCTCTGACATGAAGGGAACAATCCAGGTTTAAGACTCAGACTCAGTTCTACTGTAGACCTGGATAAGGATCTGGCTGTACAGCAGCCTGTTCTGCACGTGGCCTGTCTTTCCAGGAAAGTGCTCATGCTTGGTTTATCAGCTGCCTCTGTGTGTGTGTGTGTATACCATTATAATTGTGTTCACACAGCCTTCTTAAGGTGAGATTGATGTAGCTGCGAGTTCATGTGTGCAGCAGGGATAAATGTCTCTGGACTGACCTTGTTTGTGCCTTTATTTGCGACCGGCTCTGTTGACCGTAGTATGTCGTAGAGAATAAGAGAGAAAAATTCCAGGGGGAAATCCAGGCGCAAAATGAAAACTGCTGTACCTGAAAAAGAAAGAAAGAAAAATATATATATTTACTGTATATATGTGTGTGTGTGTGTGTGTGTGTGTGTTATGGAGGTAGTCTTGATAAGAATAGCTGTGGTCTGTCTGAAGAAGGTCCACAGAAGTCTTATTTTTGTGATAACCTTTAGTTATATTTCTGCTAATGTTCAAGCATAAAGGTCATTTTTATTATTATTGGTACACAGTTCAGATAATTATAGCAGTCAATGATAAACTTTGGGCTTTAATTAACTTAATTAATTGATTTCTTCTATTTTTTTCCCCTGGGTTTTTTTAGCCAATCGTAGGCTAACTCCAAGTTATTTCTATGCTAATTGTGACTATATTTGGCTAACCTTTGCCTATGTGTGTGTGTAAATTTACCTGATATTTCTGTTTTTCTTGTTGCTAATTTTATCCGATTATGACAACATTTGGGGATTTACATTATTCATCTGGCTAATTACTAAATCCCTGGTAAACAGTGGCTAAGTTGAAATAAGCAAACGCTGTTTCTAGCCTTTTTATTTGTATTAGTTTACTGTATCTTGGCCAGTTTATCTTATCAAGTTAGCTAGTTGGCTCCAAGTTAGCTAGCTAGCAAGCTATTTAGCTATGAACCTTTTTGGACATTTTTTTGATTTTCAGCTGTTTAACTACATTGGTGATAACTTTACATATTACAACAAACGCACTATTATTTACTGTCTTAGCTAGCGCACTCCTTAGTTAGCTGACTGCAGCGATCCATGATCTTGGTCAAACCTAATGTGACCAATATTATTCCCTGTATTTTACCTTTTTTTTAAAAAAAGTCAATCTAGTAAAGGATTGTTTTTTCTCCTTCCTGTCTCTTTTCGACCCTCATCCAATCAGAATGTTTTCTCTACTGTTTTTCCCCCTTTTCCATTACTCTCCTCATGTAATTCCTCATATCCAGGGGATCTGCCTGCTCCAGGAGAACAGGATTTACAGCGTGAGTCCTTCACGCTATTATGGAGTGACTGGAGTGCAGCGTGTGACAGATTTATGCACACATCAGCAGTGTATTGTTTCTTAAACATGTACATAGGCCTGTGTTTACACTGGATTTATGAGAGTCACGTGACAGCTCAAGCTATGCTATAAACTAATGTCGGCAGATGTGGAGAATGGCGGAGCTATAGGCTCACAGCGTCATAATTCATACAGGCACACCATTAGCTCAAATCAATAGCTCACATGTGATTGTTTAGGGACAGGAGAGTCACAATAACACAAATGACACGCAAAGATATCAATGGCATCTGCAGCGAGAAGAGGTTATGAAGTAAGGCAAAGTCTGGGTTTGGAAATATTTTATGGAAATATCAGGGTTTAAATATGATGGTTAGTTTTGCTATACTTGAAGTTCGCTTTTGTTTCAAAGGTTGTTTCACATTGTTAGTTGCGGCAAAACTTCTTAAAGATTGGCTACAATTAGCCCATAATTGGCTTATGTTGCCAACTGGTAAAAGTTAGCATGAATAAAGCAAAGTGGGTTAAGGGGGTAAAATAACCTAAATTGTGTAAAATAGTTAGGTTACAGACAGGCACCTTGGGGGCGGACAAAAATAAAATGAAATAAAAAGTACATTTTGGTGGGCCAGATTGGGCCCACAAACCACCAGTTGATAAACACTGCTCTACATTGACCATAGGTGTGAATGCTATTGATCAATTGTTGATTATCCCTATATGTGTTTATGTGGTGGACTAGTGATCGGTGCAGGTGTGTAATCCCGTCCTCACCTGAAGACATCTGTCTCCGTCTCCAACCTGAAAAGGATAAAACAGAAGCAAATGAAAACAGACATTTCAGACTGGATCAGCACCAGGACAACAAACTTCCAGACTGACTAAAGTGTTGATCAAACATTAACCACCTGACATGAGGGATTAGAACTAAACACATCTCTCTCCTGTAAACACAGCATCTCGGAGACCGTTACAAATATTGATCGGCTCCATAAAGAATCCAACAGTGGGTTCTGGTGGTGGTCACAGCAGACACAGACTTCTGACGGCAGGCGTGGATTTATGACAGCGTATGTCATTTTTAGTGCCCCCCCCGCTTTCATTGCCTTTTCATTTCGTTGCCTACTATTTTCATCCCAAATGTGTTCACGTCTTCTCTTTATAATCATTCCTTCTTTCTTTTTCCATTCACGCCTTTTTATTTCTGTTGTCATTTTATTTTGGGGCCAAAAGGGTAAACAAACTCCCTCACCCTGTCCTGTGTACCGCCACTCATCCCTTTGTCCTCCTCTCTGATCTATATTCTGTTGATACACACACACACTCCCTCGCTCTCATCAGAGCTGCCTGGAATTATTTACTGCTTAATGCCTGCCTCCAGCAGCTCACAGCAGCCCAGCGGTGCTTGGCTTTATATATTGATTTCCATTCCTTTTGTCTTAGAGTTTGTGTAACCCTTATGTGTGTAACTGTGTGAGTGCACGCCCATGTTCATGTGTGATAGAAATGTGTGTGTGTAAAAAGCAGACAGTAAAATATATAAAGCCCAAGGACACTGAGCAGAGTCAGGCTGTAGGTGAAACGACCTGTGGACAGAGAGATTGATCGACGCAAAGATTGAAGGAAAAATCGTCCGTAACGCCGGGTGATTGGTCGACTCTATCTGCTCATGTGACGGCTGCAAAATCACCCTGAATTTCACTGGGTTATTTCCCTTCATTTAACCCAAAGAGTGTTTTTTTAGAGGGTGGAAATTTAACATAAAGAAACTTGTCTATTAGGGTCACATGGCGATGTAAAAGATGTATGTACCCTAACCTTCCAGCAGTGGTCCCCAAACTGCAGCTTTTGACACATTCACAGTATGTTTCCTCCAAAGCTGCTTTTTTCGATGAACAAAGAAAATACAATTATAAATCATTTAAATTCCTTCACTGACACAAATCAAGAACGTATTGAAAATGAAAGGGAAATTAATTGACTTAGCTGCAACATCTCTGCCTCCCCTGGTGGAGGGGGTAAAGAGGGGCGAAAAATCCACAGGTACACAGGTTTTCTCTAGATCCTCTGTTTTCCTCCTATAGTCCAAAAACATCAAACAACATTTTTGTTAAGTCTGTCTGTTTCCTGTTCCTGCTGTAATCAGTGTGATCACCCTCACCTGTGTCTGTGTTCATTAGTCTCACTGGTGTCACCTGGTGTCCTGGGTGTATATACCTCTGTCCCTCACTCTGTTCTTGGTGAGATCAACGCCTTGGTTGATACTGTGTGTTCATGCCTCTTGTTTGGTGTTCATCCCTTCATGGTCGTGCCTGAAGTTCTGCTCTTTGTTCTTTGTTCCTTGTTCCTGCAATCCTGTGGGTTTTGTGAATTTGCACCTTGCGCTAAAGAGGCTCTCCCTCATATTGCATTTGCATCCTGCCTGCTTCCTGCTATGTCGATATGTGACAATTCTAATAATATTAATATTGTTTGATTGTGGTGGATGAAAAATGTGCATTGAAAAGTTTTATCACCATGAAACGTCTTAAGACTAAATGGAGGATGATGATGATACTATGGTAAAAATGAAACTCTGAAACTCTGAACTCTAAAGCAGGTTGCTTTACAAACAAAAATATTTGCAGCCTATTACCTGATACTCTGATGCTGATTCTCAACAATGGTTCTTATTCCAAAAATATTATTGATCAAAGCAATGACAACCCTTAATTTGTTGAATTAAAATCTTAACCATTCCTTTTACCCTGACTTAAGCTTGGACTAAACCAAGTGAACAGAACCCCCAACCCTGTGCACAGAGAACCCACTGAACCACAGCAGCCTACAGCTGTACTTTGTTTTATTTTATATCTCTGATAGGTAAATTAATTAAAGAATGAAAGTGTAAACTCACTCCCTGACCTTGACGTCAACTTTGCTGCTCTGCCATGTGTTTCACCTGTGGTCAAATATCCTGAAGTCTTGGTGTATTTTCCACCGCTTTTAATTTGGGTTGTTTACCTGTCTGCTCCGCCGACAGCTGTGGCTTCTGAGAGTCTTTAGCATTCATTAAATATTCTTCTCAGCATCAACCTGCTGTATATGAGTCTGACTTCAGGCCAACAGTGAGGAGAGGTTACACATGGACTCAGTGACACCGGGACTCTGTTAGGTCGTCCGACGGGTGGGCTGTAACTGCACTTGTACGGCTGAAATTAAAGAACATAGGTTATATGTAAATTACAAAATCAATTGTTTCATGTCAGATGGCAGGACATGATGTAACTGAGACAACATCTGAGGTAAAATCAGGACTCCAATCAAATGGAAGCTGAATGTTTTTCTTCCCTGTCAGAGAATGCAATACTTAAAGTTGTACAGTTTTAAAATAAGCTAAATAGTCAGTGCTCATCTACTCAATGTTATAGAATATTTTCAGAAAAAACTTCTAAGACAAAAAAAAATCTTGATTATGAAAAAACCTTTTCTAGGTTTCTAGGTTAAAATCAGTATCAAAGAAGTTGACATTTTCTTTTTTGTCATCAGTGTTATTCAACAGCCTTCTCTTTGCTCATTTTTTGTGTAAGTTATGGATTAAAAAAAGAAGAAACATGGGGCTGAAAAAAACAACAAAACTAGCTGCGGCTGCTACTGTTTTGGTCGCGTTTAAGGTGGTGTTTTTCAACTTTGGGGTCGCGATCCCCCATAGGGTCAACTGGCACTGAAATTGTGTCATCTGAAATGTCTAAAAAATGTTTTTAAAAATGACCTTTCAAGAGTTCATCTTCTTATGCAGACACTTTTTTATGCAGGACATTTTGCATGTCGCACCGAACCAGGTGGTATTTCCAGGTTCAACATTTAGTTTTGACTTAAGGATTAGAGATAGAGTCACATTGGACTTAGGCTGTTACTGAAATGACCTGTTACATAAGACAAGGTAACGCACACATTTAGAAGTCCACATATGATTGGACCGACAGTCAGAGGTTTGACATGCGGATACAGGGCGCCATGGATCCACATGTGGGACATGTCTCCCCCTTTCCCTCCTTACCCTGAGGTGAGGGTGAGGATGATGATGATGATGATGATGATGGAGATATCACACGATCATCCTCCAATCCGAAAGCGTTTGCAGATCATTGAAGAAAGAGGGAGAGAGAGGGAAAGGGTTTGTGTATTTTCAGCCTCACACTGCAACTATCTCACGTAGAGAGAGAGCGAGAAGAGAGAGAGAGAGAAATATAGAGAGTAAGAGAGGGAGAGAGTTGCCTCCCCTTGTCTCTCTCTCTTTTGCATCTGTTCACTCTGCAGGCTCCTACGTGACCCGCCAGCTCCTGGATTTTCCATCGCCTCTCAACTTTTCCTTTTTTATTTTTTATTTTCGCCTCTGTTCTGACTGTCGCAGTCCTCCATCCTCTGACTGACTGACTGACTGGCTGACTGGCTGACTAGTTGGCTGGTTGGCTGGTATTTCTTGTGGGAATGAACTGTTTTTCCTCCTTCGTCGTTTCCATGTCAGCATGGGAACTGCCGTGTCCAAAAGGAAGAATCTGAGAAACGATGCGATATCCTCGGTGGCAGCAAAAGTTCGGTGAGTGACTCCTGGAGAGGAACGACTGCGCAGTGGGCAGAGAATGTACCCTGTGTGTATGACTGTAGGTGTGTAAAGTTAAATGCGTTCTTCTGGATAACACTGCCTTTGTGCGCAAACATGCTTCCCTAACACGCATGGTGTGCGCACTGTCCCGTAGTATGGGCCGTTCATCTGAGCAAACTTGTGCGTAAAATGTTTCCTTCATTTCTCCCCTCAGCTCTCACCTCTACCTGCTCCATTATTCATCACATTCTACATTTCTATGTCTGCGTTTCTGAGCCGCGGCTGTGACTGGAGCCTGGGCGGAGAACATTTGCCTGCGGGGCTTTTATTTAACAGTTCTTATGAATGAAGCATCCTTGTGTAATAAAAGTCATGCAGTGGCACGGGGTTCGCTGTGACTCACTGAAAACCCTACTACTGCCACCGATCCTCCGTTTGGCATCACTAAAAATAGACCGGAGGCTAAAATTGATTCCTGCAGTTTGGTTTTCACGGGAAGAAAATTGTTTTTCATGCCTTGTCCTGTCCTGCATGGCCGCATCGACCCCGGCGAACATGCGGGGAGGAGAGCGCTTCATGATGCTCATGCTGATGCTCATGGCTTCACGCCCCGACGGCCAAATGACCCAGCTGTCAATGAATCAATCACAGTAATCGATCTGGTCGTCTGCAGGGATCAGTCTCACGTCCCCGAGGGTTATTCTAGCAGCGGTGCAGAGGACAGTGATGCAGGGCTGCATGGAGCCGGACCACATGTGTGTTTGGCTGCGGTCCAGCCCGTTCATAGCCGTTAACGAGCCCGTCTCAGTGGAGACACGCGGCTTTATTGATTTGTTGTTTTTCTGCTCCATCCAGAAGATGCGCATCCGCGGCGTTTTGCACAGCTGTGTTCGTCATGTGCAGGCTGCTGGTGCGCATCTGTGAGCTGAAGCTGCAGTTTACAGGGAAGCACGTGTGTGTGTGTGTGTGTGTGTGTGTGTGTGTCTGCCTGATCCTGTGTGTCATGCACGCACGCGCACACATTAGATTTTCCAGGGACCACTTCAGGGTTGGGCTTGACTTGAGTCAATGAATGACCTTGACTTCATGCGTGTGCAGACTTACAACGTACAGATGTGCAGGACTTACGTCATTATATCAGCATGCGTGTGTGTGCATGTGTGTTTTGGATAAATGTGTTTGTAGACAATAGGGTGTGTGCGCACACGCGTGTGTTTGTGTGTGTGTGTGTGTCGCCTGTCCCTTGAAAACAAGAGGAGTATGTGATGCACATGCAAAATGATAAATGACGACATTAGGTTTTCCTGACCCACACACACGTACACAGAGTAGTTTGGGGGTATTGTGAGCACCTAACATTGCCTCGCCCCTCACCCTAAACCTTTACCATCAAACACATTGGCCTAATCCTGATCCTTAATCTGACCACAACCCCAAGATTAAACCACAAAAAAATCCCTCACTTTGTGGTGTCTTACAAAACCTGCCCACAAGGATAAAGTATCAGGGCTTCAAAGGTATTACTAATGGTATCACTTTTACTAAATATGACCATACAGCGTGTGTTAGGCCAAACACCCCCCCCGCCCCCCACACACACACACACACGTTAATTCATTTGCTCAGCCTCAACCCAATCTTATCACTGACCTTAATCACATCCAGCTCACCACCAGTGGGAACCAAACCTCCAATTAACTGTGATGCTATGATTCCTTCCATGTATCACTGCAGTTAGATATCACAAGTACTGTCAACATAAATAAGTAAAAGGACATACAATCCAGCATAGGGCCACACCGTGGAAGAGTGGTGAGAGCATTTGCCTTGCAGCAAGAAGACTGGCTGTTCCCTGGTGGTAACTGATGGTCTTTCTGTATGGAGTATGCAGCGTCCCCCTCATCCACACCCCCAGGTGGACCAGGGTTTTCGGGGCACCCGTTTCCTGCAACAGTCCAAAAACATGCAGGGATAGGTTAACCATGAATTCCAATTTGACCCTAGGTGTGGTTAATTTGCCTCTGTCATTATGCTGAATGTGAAAACAGCTAAGCAGTAAAAAGAAAGTACTTTAAGTTTAAAATGCTTCAAAGTGATTGGTTGACACACAGTGTTGTAATAGTACAGCACTGTGTGGTGGTCAGTTAGTCTGTAGTCAAAAATATATATAAATACATACATGTTTTTGCCGTGAGATATTACAGTAGGGTTTTATTAGGCAGCAGTACATGTTGCTTTGTACTTGAAACACTATTTTGGGCATGTTCTCAGACTGAAGCACATGACTTACTGTGTGAATTCATATCAATCAAAGGAATTCTACAGATTTATAAAGTAAAATAAATCGCAGCTCTTTTTTTTAAATAGTTCAGCGATGATTACAGAGAGACAGTCCTTGATGTGAAGTTCTAAAAAAATCAGTAAAAACAAAAATTAAGAACATCCTTTGGTCGTAAATGGAGTTTGAAATAGAAAGAAAAACACAGAGACATCCACACAAACAAATGTATTCCTTATCATTATCTGTCTGACTCACTCACAACATTTCAAGATCAATTTTGGAAGGTAATGATCTAATCAACCTCCCCCTCCCTCTGATGAGAATTTTCAGAGGAGTCACATCTAATATTCACCTGCTCCTTACTTGTGGCCCCCGTATAAACAACGGAGGGAAAGAAAACAAAAAGAATAAAATAGCACTACACTCAGAGACACACAAGAATGAACAAATTTACATGCACTCAGACAACGGTGCACTGAGGAGCATCTACTTATGCCCTCATCTTTTCTTAACTCTGTCTGAAGGGCATGCTGGAGCCTGAATCCTCTGAATCTTAAATACCAGACTTGGAACTTGACCATGCTTTTAATATGGAAACCATTTACTGTCTGAGGCCAGAGTCTTCTGAAAGTGGGTCGTGACTGAGGTTAGCAGCAGGTTAGGTTTAGGGTAAATAATAACTAACTTGAATGAATATATTTATATCAGGGCTGTATATTCATACTGAACTGTTCGCTACATGTGCGTATCAATATGTTTTCAGGTGTGCTAAAGGGGAACCATGGTAACGCGGGGCAGAACAAAGCCAGTCTACAAACATTGGGATATTTACTTTTGCACCTCGGCCCTGTGGGCTTATAGCTGAATGGTCTGTTGTGGATGATACACTTGTTGTTTGGCATAAACGTTGTATACAAGCCGTGGGTTTTCAGTAAAAACACAGCATTCACTGCTGCTGCAATTTCAATTTCAATGACTGTACTTAGTGACGACTCAATTCAATACTCCAGATTGGTATTGAGACCATACTGGTCAAAATTTCACATCGAAAAAAAAAACCAAAACAACTACAGCTCGCCCGATCCGATACCTTAGCCCAAATGCTCAACTTTGCTTTGTGCAACATTACGTAAACGGGAACACTACCACCTCAGCTACAGCAGCCCGCGGCATGCTGGAGGAGAAAAGGAAGTATCGGATTGATATGTTCCAGTATTAGTATTGATCATGAAACGGTTGTATCGAGCCATCCCTGACTGTAACCAGTGACTATTTGATGTAGACTTCATTACATCATAGTGTACTGTAAAAATAAATATGTAAAAAATAAGTTGTGCAACCGCTAAGGCACGCAAACATCTGCTAACAAAACAACATTTTTTCAATGTTAAAACAAAAGTGCTCAATAGTTGAGAAAAAAAACAGGTTAGTGGTGTAACATTTGCAATAGGTTCAGATTATTTAAAATGTGGCAAAAAAAAAAAAAGCCAAAAAGCTAATAGATGGTTTACCCTATAAAATACAAAAGTAAATAAAAGGTAAATAAAAGCGATTAGAAAAAGTTAGCTATATTATCCTTACTATTTCTAATCAATAGTATTACCATAGTATTTAAATATATCTGACTAGAGATGAGCTTCAGTACAGCACAATAGCAACATGTTGTCAAAGAAAAGCTAAAGTGAGACCAGAAACAGCTTAGAGCAAGGCAAAACAGCTGAAAGACAATGAAAGTCAAACAGAACCAAAGCTAGCAAACTAGCTAACAAGTTAGCAGTATCGCACAAAACGCTAAAATTTAGACCGCAGTCAACAAAAGAAGGGAATACTCCAAGTTAACGACACAGGTAAATACATTTACCTAAATATTCGAATCAGCATTCACAGTATTGTTAAATCGCGGCTCAAATGTTACTGGACACTGGACACGTCTGACGTAAGAGGACACGGACTGATTGTTAACCTGTGTTAATCTGTTCCTGTGTCGGCTCATGTTTAAGGAGTGCTGGTTATGAAACGGGTCACATGCACTTTTCCCTCCCAGCTGAGAGCAGGGATAAAAGAGAGAGAGAGGGGAGTGAGAGGGGAGAGAGTCGGCTGTTGCCACAGCGCGAGTGGAAAAGCTTTGATCTCTCTGCCGGCTGGTGAGCAGAGGACGGATGTGATGCAGTTCATGCTGAAGGACACTGGACAACGGCCACCACAGAGCTGGGCGGGTGGAGTCTGTGTGTGTGTCTGTGTGTGTGCATGAAAGGACGTGTTTGTAAAACTCTTTAATGCTAATGAGATATTGTGTCTTCGGTCCATTCAGGACAGTGGACAGTTGTCTGCGTGGATTCACTGTTGTCATTGGGTCTATTACATAATCATTTCCCCCGGATCGATACTGACATTCAGACAGAGACACCACTCTCTAACTGTCCACGTACATATTCTTCCTCCTCTTCTTCTCCTGCGCTCTTTCAGACTCTAATTATTTTCCACAGATATGCTGAATGACGCAGGTTTTACTGAGTACAGTGAGAAGAACAATTAAGACTCCAGTGGCAAAATCTGATTATTTGGGCATAGTTTGTCTGCTGTGTACCGTTAAGTCAGCGCTGTTCAATTCAAGCGTGCAGTGAAATTGGAGGCAAAGAAAGACTACGTGTGGAAGTGAAGGAGGCAGAGGTGAAGCTGCAAGGAATGTAGGTGGAGAAGCCTGACACAGGCACAGACTGAGGAGGCTGCAGGTAGGGCGGAGTAGCTGGACAAAAATGTCAGAGGTGACATGAAAGATGGCAGCAGGTTAGAAAGGGAAGGTCTGTAAGACAGCAGTGACTCCTGCCGCAGGCGCTTTGGTTTGAAGACAGTGGTTCTGTCACAGAGACGGCAGGCCAAGCTGGAGGAGGCATTGACTGAGTGTCTATTGGGACTAACCAGGAAGGACGGGATTGGAGGTGAGCAGATCAGGAAGTGGAAATTGATGTTGGACAAAGATGTTGCAGGTGGACAGGACAGGTAGGATGGAAAGAAGAACCTGCAGAAGAGTTTTGGATGTAGTGAAAGAATGAAGTGAGACGGAGTCAGATGCATCACTGTGGAGCAACCTTAAATAAAATATA
This sequence comes from Cynoglossus semilaevis, assembly GCF_000523025.1. Lineage (NCBI taxonomy): Eukaryota > Metazoa > Chordata > Actinopteri > Pleuronectiformes > Cynoglossidae > Cynoglossus > Cynoglossus semilaevis. The sequence goes on from NC_024320.1 coordinate 6,537,119, forward strand.
TATGTCAACAGTTAAGGAAACAGTTTACTAAAAAAAAAAAGTAAACACAAAAACTGAACTGTTGGAGTGTAGTGCTTTGAATAATTGGACAAAACAACAGCAGGCTAGGCTACAAATACCTAAGAAAACTGTGGCAAAAATAAGGGTTAGGGTTTTTTAGAAAAGAGAGTTGGCAATAGACTAAATAAAAAAATATCTTATAATAATATAACAAAAATATCAAAATACAAGAACTTGCTAAAGTTTGCCTTAGGCAAAAGCCTTGGTAGATATTGTTTGAAAAAAATATAGTTACAGCTGTTAACTTTAGGAAAGTGATTTTATAATAATTATTGGACAAAAGTCAATTGAAAGAAAGAGCAAACAAATAGCAAAAATAGCTAAAAGAATGTCAAAAGATTGCTAAAATTAGATAGGTTAGTTAGATAAGTTATAAAGACAAAAGCCAAAAACAGGGAAGTAAAGGTTATACTGGAAATAACTTAAAAAACAAACAAACAAACAAACAAAAATTATCGTATTTGAATTTCTGAATGGTAACTGAAGTAGCTAATAGTTAGCTTAAAGCTAATGAGCTAAAGGTGTGGAGGTGAAATACTCTAAATGAGGTTAAAATCGAGGTTAAAACTACAGCAAAACTAAGGCCACAAATATACAAGTTTTATGTCTGGCCCCCAAGCCAGACCTTGAGCACACAAACCACCTAGACTATAAAACAAATCAATCTAATAAAAAGATGAGATTCATACTTGAAGTCTCCATCAGAGCAGCCGTGTTGTGTTGTGTTGCCTTCACCGTCTGGCCTGTGTATGCGGTCGAACCACATTCATGAACCACTGGTGCACTGACATTTTAATCAGCTCCCCGATCAGTTGCTCCTCAATCCCATGTGTCCCATAATGCAGTGCACTTTCAAGACTGCAATTAACATTGCCAGGTCCCTGTGGCCCTCAGCCTGCACATCAATCCCCTCAGCAGGTCCTCCAGCTCCAGCTGTGCACTTGTGTGTGTCGTCTGCACGCTCCTCCAAGTGCATGTCTGTGGGGAAACAGAATTCAATTAGTCCACCTGAGAGGAGGATTCAATTAGGGGACGTCAGGAGTGAAGAATCTCTTCACTCCGCAGTGCATTGTTTACAGTGCAGAGACACCTGGAGAGACATCCGCTCTGATGACGTTCAGGCCACAGGGAACGCCGCCACGGCTGTTATTTGTATGTTTTCGGCCGTGAAGTGCTCGTCTCAACACTGGCAGTAGACACTGGGGAAAGACATGGGATGATTGGATACAGATCAATAATGGAAATACTGTACGTAGTAACACTGAAATATGAGACATTGTACTGTAAAAGTACCACTGTGGAAGACAGTAGATTCAGCTGCTGCTGGAACAAATTGGCATGAAAATCTATTGAAAAAAAGGTTTTTAACAGGGGACAAAATGGAGGAACTGTAGTGGGCAGAAGTAGCAGGTCAAAATAATGTTCAAGAAGGATGTAGAAAAATGTTTGTATTTAAATATATCTGACTAAAGTCTTGCCACTAATATGTTACAATGACTTCCTGTGAAATACTTCGAAGGGGTATTTAGAGTCTAAACCACTACTAACTAATGTACTGTCTATATACAACTAGCTACATCCATTCAAAAATAACCAAACTCACTTAGCATGGTTAGCTTTTGGGGGTTTTAAATGAGTATTTTGAACATAGT
>NC_024320.1:6538941-6546999 GCF_000523025.1 Cynoglossus semilaevis
CTAAAATAAAACCTTAATACATTTTTATTGCTAACTTTTAGCTAGAGAAAAAATCTTACCGATATTACTTAATTATGCTAATATGGGGCCTATAATATCTCTATCTCTACTCTAAACTATTATGTTGTAGAAAGAAACCATGGAAGCCTTTTGAGAGAAGTTAGGTAAGGCGAGACTTTTTCCAATATTTCTGTCCAAACACCTGTTAATTTCTGACCATGGTGCATGTCTACATGTGGGTACGTGTGTCACAGCCGTACTGATCAATGTTCAAAGATGTGAGTGTTTAGACAGCTTAAAACAACTACATAAAGCATCTTTAGAAAAGGCAGTTTCACATCTGAATACATTTAAGAAGCCTGAAGAAAAATGTTTGTTCCTGTCCGTCAAGCCTGTATTGTTCTAGCTAAATGATTTCTAAGAAATAAAGTGCTGAGGTATGTTTCCCCACTATTTTGTGCATTTGAAAAGTGGTGACTGAGGGTGTTAAAATACCTGGCGCAAAGTGTTTTCAAAGTGGTAAATTGGTCTGACTCATTCAGCTTGTAAAATGCTAAGCACCACACTGTAGTGGTTGGACCAGCCAGAGCCAGACACTCAGCCACTCAAACGGACCCAAAGTTGACGGAAAGGTGAAGCCAAAAGCTGAAACTTCAGTTGGGTGGTTGGGTGGACCAACATAAGGTGGGTCACATAAGGATTCCAGGTGCACTTCAACTAAACACTGTGTTGGCATAAACAAACATGAAAACTGTCAGAAACACTGGTGCTACTCCAACACAAAAACAGAGACATTTGTCCGACAGCAATTCTTATTAGGTTTGGAGAGAGCTGACGATAACGTCCTGCTGAGATCAGAAAACACTGTCAAGGACACCCACAGAAGTGTTGGCAGCTGGAAAAAAAACACACGCAAATCTGCCAGGACTTTTAACCTTCATGCAAAATACAAACTGTGACAGTGCGATGAGTGGAATTTGAACAAATCCTACATTTAATGCCCGTTTCCCGAGTCCTACAACCTAGCATTTGATGTGTGCCTGGGGGTGTTGAAAAATATATGTTGTTGGTTTGGCTGGTAGATTCTACTTCTGCAAAGTTCATAAATATCAAATTCTGTTGTGGCTTTCAAAGGACAAGGAGTAAAAAGCATCTAGGGAATGGTTTCTGAAGGTTCAAAAACTATCTGCTGTTTATTTAGTAGCTGTTCTGGTGTCGCAACAAATGTTGTTTTTACCCAGAAAGAAAAAATACTAAACCTTTAAAACAAAATGCAGATGTTTCATTTATAACAGATAGATAGATAGATAGATAGATAGATGGATGGATGGATGGATGGATGGATGGATGGATGGATGGATGGATGGATGGATGGATGGATGGATGGATGGATGGATGGATGGATGGATGGATGGATGGATGGATGGATGGATGGATGGATGGATGGATGGATGGATGGATGGATGGATGGATGGATAGATAGATAGACAGATAGATAGATAAGTAGTTCACTTTCCTTTCCTTTCCCCTTTCCTTTGATTGGATCATCTGACATATCATGGATAAAGTGAAGTGAGTGTCTGAGGTGACGCAAATAAAATTGATAATAAACAATGTCAGGCGGCATTGCGCTGCAGCATCCAATCAGTTTATCCTTATTTCACTTCCCTGAAATAGGCAGAGAAGTGAATGAAAAAATGGCAGAAAAGTTAATCATCGATGTATGTGGACACTAACACCGCTGCTACATTTTAGTCCAGGTGTCGTTGGAAGCGGGTTGAACAGGTATGGTACAGTATGTCAAGGAACCATTTCATGTCTTATTGCACTAGGGATAATATTTTGAGCATCTCAGAGTCAGAATCCTGGTAAAAACATTATACAAACATTATAACGATGAATATAATCAATATATGATATTGAATATACTGTAGTATGAATATATGATATTCATTTGGAACTAATCTGCTAATCTGTTAAACTGTACTGTACTTCCACTATCTTCACCGCCAACATATCCACTCAGTACAACTTCAAACATCTAAACCTGAGCTGTTTGTCCAATCTCCAGTCTTTACTTCAAATCCTGTCCAATTCCTGTCAACCTCCAATGATCAACTCAACATCTCCAGCCATGTCTGCTGTTTTAAAAACTCTCAGTCATAGCAGATCTCAGTACCATCTCATCCACCATCTGCAGGTATTGGTTACAGATTAAATGAAACAAATGTCAGATTAGGGCTAGATTATATCAGTTAATGAATTGAAGATGTGAATGGAATCGTTTTTTCCTTCCGACCGTCTGGACTGTCAAGTTTACTCATCCATTTTTGATAAGCCTATGTTCACCTCCACCCCCCGCCCCCTTCACTCAGTCTTCCCTGATCCAATCCCCTGTCCTCTCCTCACCCACTCCCCCTGCTTGACGTCTCCCTTTTCCCCAAACACCTGTCACATGTCACCTCGTCATCCTCTGTCGATGCTCTTCATTCTCACCTGCATTGACAGAGTATCTCTTCCTTTAAGTTTCCTCTCACACTCACACACACACACACACCCGTGTACCTGTGATGTTCTCATATATCACGTATGAAGTGGGAGCAGTAACATGAGCAAACGCAGCAGGGAGACAGGTTTTGTTCGGCAGATGGATTGATGGGGGCTCAGTGGACGTCTAACTCAGTTTACTCTCATGTATAATGAAGGACGCAACATTGTTTGGCTGATTCTAATCAGAGTGGCCATCCTGTTGTTGAATAATAAAACGAGCAGGGCAAAATGACAACGTCAGAGGGACACCTGCTGATCAGAGCGCAGACTGCAATCATCACAAGTGTCCACTCAACTGCACCTCAGTACCAGTACTATCATACAGTCCCCACAGGGGTTTGTTTAGCTTTTCTTCGGCCTTTTCAAATCCTGTAAATAAGAACCCATGTGCCCAAACACAACAGCGTGTCATCTGCTGCTGCAGAGAGGATTTAAAGGAAGAATGTGCGGCACGCCAGGTTAGCATATTGAGCTATTTATAGAAGGAGAGCAAGGGGAGCCGACTGATGATGCAGCATGTGCAGAGCTTCAGTAACATCCCCCAAATATTTGCCAGCCTCAGGTTTACATCGATTGTTGTTTTCACCGACAGGAGGAAATAATGGAGCTGGCAGCAACACCCTGAAGGCTCTAGTAGAAAAAGAGTTTCACATTGGACTTTTTGTTTGGCTGACAGGAGAGGGAGACCGTCCCTAATCTACAATGTTATTCGTAGTACTGGGTGTTTTAAGTAGCAGCTTAAGAAAAAATGCTAAATTGAAGCTTACTGCTAAATGCTGCATTTTACCAAGTTGTTTCTAAGTGCACAACAAGTGCTTTTCTATAACAATTAAAGCCTTTAGGAAATATTTGTTTAAAAACTTTCAGGTGTCCTTTGAATTTCAAGTTTTAGAGGGCACAAAAAAAAAAAACGCGCGCACACACGAAATCATATCTACACTTGATACAGGATTGGGAAAAATGATTGACGTTACAATGATACCAGTGTTAAAATAACACAGTCATAACTTAAAAGTTTAAACCTAAAGTTTAGGAAATTAACTTTAAGTCTTCAAGTAAACATAGTTAAAAGGTATCAAAAAATAAACAAGCCAGTTTTTAACGAGACAGTTTTAACGAAACCAGTTCAACATTAGCAGTATGCAAAGATGTGCACTGTTAGCATGCTACTATCACATTTGGTATTTGTTCACTGACGTGTGCAATGATGGAAATAATATGTAGATAAATATAAATAGAAGAGACTTAGTAATTATAGCAAAAGTTAGCCATAACTAAAACAGCGACCACACGAGGAAAGGGTTAGCAAACTAGACTAGCATTAGCAAAGTAGGACTGTGGGTGTAAAGCCAGTGTCCTACTTTTCAGGTTTGTGTTCCTGATATAGCTATAAATATATTTGTGGGAGCTTTTTTACTTTGTGAGGTCATGGAGTCGCCCACTGAATGACTGGGTATTTTGATTTGGTTCTAGTTTGAAGTGAGGATTCGGGATAGGATTAGTCAGGATTAGACATATATTTGTAATAGTTATCTTTTGGGTAAAGTGCTACAGAGCCAGAAAACACAGTGTGTGTGTTGTGAGGACACTTTGTCACTGCTAGGGCATGAATCATGTCTATGCACAGTCCTTAAAACTCATGAAAACCAGACTATGTGTGTGTTCCTGGTATAACTGTACTGTACATATACTTAGGGGGGATTTTTCTGGAAAAGTATGAAGCATGTGAAGCCTATATGTAACTTCTGTAAACTGTTGAGCTCATAAGAACACAATGTTCTAGTGGTCATGACATGGCCATTAATCTAACCAGGGTTCTTTGTTCCCTGAGTGGAGTGCAGTGTAGATGTTGTCTTGCAGCATGTGCAAACTCCTTATACCTGTCTGTGTGTAGGACTTGTGTTCAACCTAAAGCTGTGACATCTAAAATCCTCTAAAATACATTGTGACTAACGAAGCTGCTTAATCTGCTGCTGCTGCTGAGCATGTTAAAAGATGCAAACAGATAATTAGTCCTAGTGTTGTCAGTCAGTGACATGTGAGGTCAATCTTCTGGGATCACATCTATGCCAATTCAGTTATGGAGTAAAATAGCCAAAAGCTTCAAGCACCAGAAACATAGCTGCAGCAGAGGGTTAATAGTTAACAGGTGAACTCTGTGGGCCCAAATACTTTCCTTATTATTTCTTCCAACAAGACTTCTTGACACTTTGAAACCACTACTGAATACAGACAGGAGGTCAATTTGTTTTTATATTTCTAGCCAAGGGGGTATCATTGATTATTTATCCCAACTATGAATTTAATCAGTGTCAATGTTATGGCTTTTATCTGATGTTATGCCACAAAAACAGGAAAATATTGTTGCTCTCTGCTACAGAAACAACAAAATTGATCAGAGTCCCAGTCGGAAAATGTCAATACATCCATAAATAGAACCTGTTGCATTGTCATGCTGCAACCTGAGCCTTTCTGGAATCATTAGCTTCATGCTAAGTGTGTTCAGATTATTTGTAGGTCTAAATATTCTGGGAGATCACACGTAATTACAAGTTATGGCTGCAAATGCTTGGAGTTAAAATATTAGAGCTGACAAAAAAGAAACCAATTATTTTGGATTGACATTCATTCTGGTAAATGTCACTTGTAATATATTTGACAAAGAGACAGGGTCTCTCGGAATGAAAAACCCCTGCATTCCCACTATGATCCAAGCTCCAGTAATGATTTCATATTTATAGCTCGCTGTGTTACTCACATTTTCCATTTCATCTCTTCTCCTTTTCTTTTTATTTCTAATTACTATTAGTGTGTCGTTATCCCTAATAGCCACTGCTCTGGCACATTTCCCCTCAGTTAGACTCACATTAACATTGTCAGCACGTCCACAGGGTTATCTGCACTTTTACACCTTCACTCTTTGTGCTTTTTTAATCCTGTCACACACTGACTAGAGCAACATGAGGAGCTAGCTGTCATTCAACTAAAGGACCTGAGGCTAGCAGAGCAGCCCTTTATGATACTGGCTTTTCTTTAAACACACGGGGCTGATGGGAGTCCGTGGAGCTCGTCCTTCTGTACCGTCTCCTCCTCGTCCTCACTCTTATACCAACAATTTTTAACATCCTCTTGACTACTTCCTTGAATCTTCCGTTGTCTAACCATATTTATCTCCAAACTCGTTGTCTTTGTGCTGCTGATCATTTCCAAACCCATCATTCTTGGTCTAATTCCAATGAATATCTTTAATCTCGAGACTGATTACAAAGACTTCAAAGTCCAGAACAGAAACAGACCTGATCGAGAACTGTGACTTTCCAGTGTCCCATCTCTAATTCACCAACGCGTGTTCGCTCTTGTTCTTCCACTGACTTCCATTCTTCTTCTTCTCTATTGCAGACCTCCATCATCGCCTGACTCCCGCCTGACCTCATCTGTCAGCCTGTCCATCACCATTGCAAACAAGAAGGGCTCTCAGAACTGACGCCTGATGTAATGTCACGCATACGCTGAACCCATCTGCCATTTGGACTGCACGCATACCTCCCTCTCATTTATCATTGTTTCTTTATCCTTCAACAACTACTTACATAAGATTTAATATATCTTCAAATCCAAACATTCTGGCCAACAAGACCCTCGCCATTTACATGTGTCATGTCTCTGCAACAGAACAAAGAGGACACTCCTCCCCTGTGACCGGGCGTATGTGTATTGCTGTGTGATCCAAGAATATATTCTATATGTGGAACATTTCTGGAAATTAACCAGTGGTCAAATTAGACTTAGGTTGAAGATTAGCCTTATATTTGTAATAGTAGGGGGGATGGTGAGGGGATGGGAAGTGTTCACAGAACACCAAATCCTCTGTGTGTGTGTGTTAAAACATAATAATTATTATAATAATAATAACAATTCAGCCCCTTATTCATCCCACATAGAGGCTGCCACAAGAGGCGCCATTAGGGAAGCAAACCCTGTACTCCCTGCTCTTTGCTTGCAAAGCAGGCATGCTAACTGCTATGGAACCACTCGTGTAAAAATGAATTAACGTACTGTGAAATGGAAGCAATTTCATCTTGCTGTGCAAATGGAGGTCATTCAGAAAAATGAAGTGGACCTAAAACAGTCCAAAAATAGTTACATCGAGGGCAACTGGACGGAGTAGGTTTCTTGAAGATGTTTCACCTTTCATCCATCTTCAGTTCTGACTGACTACTGGGTTGTTCTGGTATTTAGCCTCAAAGGGGCTGACATACCCGTAATGAGGGTCATTGCAGAGAGCCATATACTAATGAGGGGGGATGGAGGTGTAGTGGACCTCTTGGATGAGAGGTGAAACGTCTTCAAGAAACCTACTCCATCCAGTTGCCCTGGATGTAACAATTTTCAGATAACATGACCTGCATGACTGAGTACCTACACAGACCTAAAACAGGTCTTCTCTCCTTGTGGTCCTGCTGTCCTATACTTCCTGTCTCACACTCTGAGGTGTCCTGAAGTGTTGAGATAAGTGGGAAAAGCCTACGAAGAAAGTTAAAATTTATAATTCCCTCACCCATTTCTCCCCCTTCCTGTTGTCCCCCCTCTGTTTCCATTTCCTCCCTCACCGTCCCTCTCCTGTCCATGAATTAACATCTTTATGTGTGTCATGTGTGTGTCCCCACAGAGCAGTGCGAGCATTCGGAGAGAACCTGTCCCACTCTGAAAACCAAAACGGATCAGGTCAGCGTCTCTGTCGTGCTGTCATTTCTCCAGCCCTCTCTGCTGTTCTACATATTCCTTTGTGGTCTTTAATCCCTTCTTCCACTGCTATTCTCCTCTGAAAACACAGGCTGGGATCATTAGTGTGTACTACAATGGCTGATACCCACACAAAGATGATTATGTGTCTCTCATTTTCTCCTTCTTCTTCCTCTTCTTCTCTGCTAGCTCCCCTCACTAGCTCCCTGACTCTGGGTTTGTTTTATCTCTCCAACGTTTCAGCTCATCTCCTGTGTGAAACCTTGGTGGGTCCTGACCCTGAGTCACCGAGTGACAAGGTTAGCTCCAACAACAACAACCACCGCCGCCATCCCGGCACCAGCATCTCAAAGAGTTGTAAGACCAATCCAGAAGCCAGTCTGGTGAAACAGCCTGAGGGCCTGCTCCAGGCACCGCCTCCCGCCATCACCATTTCCACCAAACCTCCGCTCTCTCTTGAGCGCAGCTTCTCAGCGGAGGAGGACCAGCTGAAGGGTGTGGAGTGCACCCTGCAGCCTGCCCGCGTCTACACCATCACTCCCCAGCACGGTATGCTGATGAGCAGTGGTCGGGGCAGTAAGGAGAGCTTAGAACTGGACGTCCTAAAGGAGAAGCCAGGGAGTGGTGGGGTGGGAACCAGAGGAGGTTTGATGCTGCCTTCCGCATCCCCTTCATCCACCTCCTCGTCTCAAACTCAGTACCACCATGCGAGCAGCAGCAGCAGCAGCACCAGCCGGGGGGGCCCCCGCCGGGGGGGCACGACAC
>NC_024320.1:6547176-6556727 GCF_000523025.1 Cynoglossus semilaevis
CCCCCCCTCCACCCCCCCCCTCGTCTCAAACTCAGTCCCCCCAGGCGAGCAGCAGCAGCAGCAGCAGCAGCCGTGGGACCAGCAGCAGTGGGAGCAGCCATCACCACAGCAACCACTACCACGGGCTGCACCACCACCACCCAGTCTCGGGCACCAGTGTGCCTTCCACCAGTGGAGGAAGTGGAAGCAGCAGTAGCAACCAGCAGCAGTCTCTAAACACCGGAGGATCCCACTCCCATCATGCATCACAACACCCCCATCACCATCATCACCTTTCACAACCTCTGCTGCAGACCTCCGTCAGTGCCCACAACATCCGCAGCTGGGGCGAGAGCAGTAAAGGGGAGGGGGAGTGCAGTGGCCTGGCCTGTGACTCCTGCAGCAGCGTCCCCTCACGGAGCCAGGGCTCTCTGGACCTGGAGAGTGCGCCGCGGGAGGCAGGCAAGCATCACAGACGCCTAGAGCGGATGTGGAGTGTGGACCGGGTGACTGGGCTGGAGAGAGGTGAGAAGGTGGAGGACACAGAGGAAGGGAGAGGCGCTGAATTCCAAAGAAGGGTGGGGTGAGGGTAAACAGATCTGGTAATGTGGCTCCGTGGCAGCGACTGGTGGGATTTGGGATCAGGCCAGAGATGAAATAGCATTTGAATGTCATCTTTTTTAAAAGAAAAAGGTCTGGACCATTTCTCCTGTTAAACACTTGGAAAAAAAACTCCAAATGCTGTCGTTCAAAGTCACTGGATCCAATCAGCTGGAAAATAGTCAAAAAAAAGCCAGATTGCAACAAGTTGAACCTTTCAACCATTAAATTGCTCAAAAATGATACAAATGCAATGAAACATGAAGACAGTCACAGACCTCTGTTTTCCTCAACTACTCTTAGTAAGGTCTACTACTGTTTTCCTCAACTGCTCTCAGTAAGGTCCAACTACATCTGTCAGACAAAGCTAAAAAGTGTCATATTATGTTGCACAGCATTTGCATTAGTATTTTGAGCAAATTAAAAACACAGCATAAAATGCTTTCCACTTTTTTTTAGAGGTAAAAAACTTTCATCTGGGACGAAAACTTTCCTACTGATTGTAATCAATGACCTAAACCAAGAACATTACCGGTTGGAAATGGTTACATTGCTGCATTAAATATAATCACTCACAAGCTCTACTTTTGGAGACGTTCTCATGAGCTCATTTACAAGACACAACTCACGTTAAGTAAAAAACATTGGTTAAGCCAGTGGTTCTCAAAGTAGGGGGTATGTGGGTGCTGAGCTATTGCTGTCAGGGACCTGGCAAGGATGAAGCCCAGTTAGCACAGATCATTGTTGTTGTACTCATATCTGATTTTTCATGAGAGTCTGAAATACACAGTTTTTTTTTTCTCAAACACAGCCTTTTCTTTATAAGTGGCTAAGTCTGAAAGGTCAGGTGGTATTAGGTTAGAGTGAGACGGACGTCAGTTTTGCACCCGGGGGAGGCAGAACGCTCAAGATGGAATGTAAACAATAAACAAAACAATCAGACACTCTGGATGAAACCACCCAGAGGGAATGTCACAGTCGTGTCTGCTCCATGAACCCAGGCGTTGACAGGAAACCTTAGCACAACAATTTTTTTAATTTAAATTTCCTTTTGCAAACAAACTTCAAATATCATTTCTTTAACACATTCAGGGCAGCAGGCTAGTCTACTGAAGTCTGGTTGAGAGACTTTTTAAAATATGAATGAACGACTATGCAGACAGACACAGAAGCTTCAGATCAGTGATGTCAAACTCTATCATATAAGCTGTTGAGATTTAAAACGCGTCAAATCCAAGTTTTAGGCCAAACAGGGTTTAGGTTATCGGACAGTATTGAATCAACGTAGTTTGTGTTTTGGGAGTAGTAGTATTTAACGACAACCATACACATTAAAAGCTCCAAAATGATGTGGCGGTCCACATTTGGCCCACTGGCCTTGAGTTTGACATATGAGCCTTAGCGGTTGACTAAAGGAGTGTCAGTCCAAGAGCTGCCAACCCAGTGTGGAAATTGTGCCGATTTATAATTATATTTTTTTTCTTCTGTTCAAATAGAGTATATATAGTTTTTGGACTTGGAGTGCAGACTCCTGCAGACAGAAGTTTGGGAACCACTGGTTTTAGCCAAAGTGTAGTAACTTCCAAATTTAAATCAAAGATTTGGACAAGACTAAAGTGAAACACAGTCTAGAGTTAACCCTGCTGGAGGTTAATTCAGCCAAACAAACACACTTCATATCAAATCTATATCTTCTCCGGGTCTGTTTGGGGAAAATGAGTATTTGATGTTAGATGTGACGTGGTGGTCTGTAGCTCTGAATCTCCGTCTCCCCGTCTCTCTCCCCTGCTGCTGTCTCTTCCTGTGTGTCTCCCTCTCTCCGTTTGTGGAGTGGTGGACTGTGAAGTGCTGCTTTCCAGTTTCATGCTCTCCTACGTCTGATTACACGACATCTGCCAAAAGTCCCAGATTTGTCTTCATTTTTTCCCGCTTAACTTGTCCTCGTCATTTTTCTCTCTGATTGCAGAGGAGACCAACTGGTTCCCCAAGGAAAATATGTTCTCCTTTCAAACTGCCACCACCACCATGCAGGCGTGAGTAGTGCCCCATCCTAACACACACACACCATCACGTTTTTAAAAAAGTGTGTCCAGTGTGTTGGCATCTATGGTCCATTAAAAAAGTGTGTCCAGTGTGTTGGCAGAGTCCGTGTTCCACTGGTCCACATCTATGATTCTGATGCATGTTTTAGATCATTAACTGCAAGTTGATAACTTCACGCCAGTACCAGGAATCTTCCAGGGCTTTTTAGATCGATCAACACCCCTAGGGTTTTCATTGATTTTCAGTTCACAAAGCTATAAAGAGTCAGCTGGGAAGACCTTTGAGGTGTGTTCAAAGAGGTCGCTCCATCATGTGCTAGTTCTTTTCCAGTTCAGCTACAGTTTAGTAACTTTCACTGTCTTCTACTTAAAAAAGGCAGAACATTGAATAGTCTGTTAAAACTGCCTGCAGTGATTACAGAAAAGGCAACACAGCCAGGTAGGTCTAGAGTCTGACGCTAGTATTAGGCGGTCACTTTGACGTCTGACATCATATCCTGTCGGTTCTTTCTCAAAATCAAAATTTTATAACCAACCCCTTAGGTTGGAAATTTAATCTTTTGCCACTTTGGTTTGAATAATTTCATCGTCAATTTTTAACAAACGTTTAAGCTAACCTTTTGAATTATCCGTATCTGCGTTAAGATCTTTTTTATTATTATTATTTGGAAATGTTTCTGTTTAACTTTTAGGTATTTCACTACATCTTTTACTGCTTTGGACTGACAGTTTTAGCCATTGTGCTTTAAAATGTGAATTTGTTGTCCCTATTGTTATGTGTATTTATATAATGTATCTAAGTTGGCTAGCCATTAGCTAATTTGTGCTTATTTTGAGTTGAAAACATTTTACTCATTAAAAGATTTTGTTATATATTTCTTAAACTTTTTTAGCTAGCTTAGCATTTTCCCTGATGTTTCACTTTTGATGTTTTTAGCCGAGTTTTAGCTAGCATTGCTATTTGTTCATGGTTTAATAGACGTTAAATACCATTTTGGATAGCTGGAATTTCTTTTTCACAACAGGCTGTTTTTTGCTAATATTATAGCCAAATTTAAACTCTTAAATCATTTCTAAGCTAACTTCCAGTTACAATTTAAGTACTAAACCTTAAAAACATTTATTATCTGCTGAATACACAGGCAAAAAATAACACAATATCATTTTGTCTTACAGTTAGAAGCCTTTCTGTTGATATAAGTAGCTACTTCTGAGCTAAACGGTATTTCCCCACCTTTAAAAAAAATAAAAACAAATAAGAGAAAAGCGAACGAGCATGAGCAGAAATATGAAAGTTTGATTTGTATAAATGGTGCCTGTGAGAAAGTTTGAATTTGATTGTGGGCTGTTATTTTGTCTTTGAATATCCTGCAGCTGTGGAGGAAATAAAAACTGTCCAAATGGCTTCAGTCCAATTTCCAACAATCTGCTCCTGCCTGACTTTGGGTTTTTACCGCTTTCTATGCAAATGTTGCCCTCATGTTGATTTCAGGGGATAGAGTCAGAGTCAGTGTTTCCGTCTGTTACCTACTCTCTGTTTCCTAAACTGTTTTCTTTCTACTCTCTTCTTTCCTCTTGCTTTCTAAATTCTCTCGGGAACAGGATTTCGTGAGTATTCTTCCTGCTTTTGTGTCTGTCACGTGTCCTTTTGTCCCAGTCAGCATGTCCATGTGGGTTCAACATTTACTTAGGGAACGATGGGGGCTCAAAACCTTTGAACTGTTGACTAATCTGGTCACATGAACCCTATTGGAGACTGATATTGACAGATTAACGTAAATAAAACTGAATTAAGTTGGTGAACAATCATAGAATATGGTCGGGCAAAATGTTCTAAGACAGGTGTTGTAATTTCCAAAGATAAAAGGACTTTTATTGACAGGAGTCTATAGCACCACCAACAGCTCAATTCACACATGACATCTTTGTAGAGACATTAGACTTGTACCTACCAGCAGGTGGTAACCTGGTGCAGAGGGGAAAAAAATCTTAAATCAAAACATCTAAATTTAGTTAAAAGCATTTAAATTTAATTAAATGGCTTAGGGGTTCATATTGTCTAAGAACTTCTTGACTTACCCTTGCCTTATGTTTATAAGTAACACTCTATATGATCTCTTTAATTCCTGTGGTTTCTGAGTTATGTAGTGACTGTGTCTAAATTCCAAATAAGAATGTGCCCAAAACAGAGTTTAATGAAGCGCAAATACATTTCATGACATATTTTTGGTTCACACCTTCCATTGCTTAACAAGAGTGAACTAAGAGAAGTGATGCAGTTTACACCTTTTTATGTTGTCACAAATGTAAAAAACTGATTAAAAAGAGAAAACGCAGTTAAAGGAAGTTCTACATATAATTAAAACTTTGGCTGAGCTCTCTGCTAATCAGCAGCACGAAGCTACTGTTGCTGAATTCAAATCATATTTAAAAGTTGTATGAATCACGTGTGTGTGTGTGTCCGTCTTTGTGTGAGCATAACATTTCTTGGTATTAGCCAGCTCGTCCACATTGTATTTTAAATGTTAAGCCTCACTGAAAAGGTGTCACAAGATCAAGAAACTTTTTAGCCATCGCTGAACAGAGAAGAAGATTTCACTGGCAATTCAATTTGTTTTTAGCTACTCTGCCCAACAACAAAAGTCACTCCTTTCACAGGCATGTAAACCCTTGTAGCTAAGTGTAATCCCAATGAGTTTAGAGTCAGAGATGTAGGGATTTCACCAGCTGTTATCTAAAGAGAGTTCTCCAAACTTTTGTCAGCAGGCATCGCCAAAGCCTAAGAGTCCACTTCAGTGTCTGATAAAAGCCTTAAATTGTTCATTATAACAGTGATCAACTTGCTAATCAGGTGGTTTTCATTTGATCATTTTAAGTTATGTATCATTCAATTCATACAAAACGGTGTTATTCTTCTGATTACTAAGACTCTGAAAATACTACCGTTATCATGTAGAGTTCAAGGTGTTGTTAGCACAGAACTGGCCAAGAGAGTTACCGTAAACATGGCCAAAACTGAACAAAAAAAGTTAAAAGCATTTTAAAAAATTGCTTGAAGTTAGCCCGAATCACTAAATGATAACTTTATGTTAGGCTAGAATCTGTTCTCAGGCCAGTTAGCTTTTATATAACAAAATGTGTGAAGTGTTAGCTGAAATGAAACAGCAAAATGATTTGAGTTAAACATACAGGAAGACCAGAAAAAATATGCAATTTTTAAAAAAATAATTAAAAGTTAGAACAGAAATAGAAATAAAGCAGAAAGTGCTAACTGTTGACATATAGAACTTTTGTTACAAAAAAATGTCACTGTTAGCCCCTGGGCTGGAGTTTGGACAATACCACATTGGTATAATCTACATAATGGAATCCAGTCAAATTTGTTCTGCCAGAACGGCAAAAAACACTTCGGGGAAGAATCAACGATAAATTACAGAGTTTTTAAAAAGTTTGGAAAGTCAGTTAAAATCACATTCAGCAAAAAAAAAGTGAGTGTAAAGTCAGAGTGAGACTGTGTGGAGCTGTGACATCAGTAACAGGTTCAGGGACCGTCCCACTCACAGCCACATGTCCCGACACACTCGGCGGCAGATGGTGAACGCGACACGAGGCGGTACATTTCATTTCCTCCAACATGTCAGTGTCATCCATCTGACGTGTCAACTCCATCAACGTCCAGTTTGTTCAACAGTACATTAATGCGGCCACAAAAATGTCAGAACAAACTTTTGTCGGAACAGTATTGATCAACTTCTTATCATGGAAATCTGAGTATGTGCTCACTCCAGAGTACTGATTTAAAAAAATAAAATCCTGGGGAGACAGACATGGCAGGAGTCTCAACGACTAACAGGGGAACCAGGTGTGACCAGTGAGACCAACCAACAAGACGAGCAAAACACTGGACACCAAAGACGGACAGCCTCTGAGTCACATTACTGCCCCCTGTGGTCTATTTTACAGTTGTTAACATCTAAATTTTGGTCACTAGCAATAGACTATGGGCAACGCCCCAGCAGTTGAATACACCACAAAAACTGTGTGGTGAAAAAATCCTGCATTTTAAAAAATCATCAAACTGCAGATGGAACATGAGTAGGACGTAGTCACCGTGGCACCAATTAGACTAACGAGAAAGCAAACTAAAGATGTTGATATTTTTCAGTTACTGAAATAGTCTGAGGAGGAGGGAGAGGTTACTCCAAGTTATCTCTTCCATATTTCCTTCCTCAGTGTCTAAATGAGTATTATTTTCTGAAAGCACAGAACACTCAATAATTTGTTGTTATTTAAGAAAAATGTAAGTACAAATTAATATTAGTACCGCTCAGTAAGTTGTCATTGTGTCTCACATTTATCATCTACTGTAATTAAGTCACATCACTGCAGTCACTGGACATGGAAAAGAGAATATTTATTCTGACCTGAGGGATTTTTTTTCACCTAACTTTCATCTCTGACCAGGAGTTGCCTTTCCTTTATCTTTGTCATTTATTTAAACTTTATTTATATATACTGAATGTTTTTGGCAGTTTTAGCTATTGACAGCAAACATTTATAATTGATAATTGGGCTAGGGCTAACTGTTAGAGCTGGGTGGGTGGGTGGGTGGATGGATGGATGGATGGATGGATAGATGGATGGATGGATGGATGGATGGGTGGATGGATGGATGGATAGATGGGTGAATGGATGGATGGATAGATGGATGGATGGATAGATGGATAGATGGATGGATGGATAGATGGATAGATGGATGGATGGATGGATGGATGGATAGATGGGTGAATGGATGGATGATAGATGCATAGATGGATAGATAGATAGATAGAAAATACAAAGAAGCAATAGGAGGGTTTTTTTTTACGGTGAAATCCATGATCTGACAACTTCAAGGGCCTTGAACTCTCATTAATTCCAACCCCTCCAAAGACTAAAGCCTTTTTATGTTTTTTCTATTTTTACTATGCTCTTGTTTTCTTCTGGCCAATAAACACAGCTACACTTCTAACACGAAGATCATTAATCACGAGCACTGACTTTTGTTTTGTGCAACAGGGCTGTGTAGCGGGACATGAGAAGGAGGCAGAAAGATGAAAAAAATGTGGGAGTCTGCATAGAACATCCTGTCAGGGTTTAGGCTGCAGGTCACAGGGAACAAACTGAAATAATACAAAATCCTATTTGACAGTAGGGGGAGTGAAGATGAAACGTGATGATGAGACATTGAGTCTGATTATTATTTATTTAGACTGTTTATGAAACATTTAAACATCTTTTTCCAAGATAAAATAGGAGACAGAATATCTTTACTCATTTTTACTTCGTGATTTGACATGATTTGTCTTTTGCGTTGTGCAGGCCAATAAAAACTGTTACCAAAACTGTAATTTACCACTTACAAAGAGACACATTAATTCTAGTTTTCCTTATTACTTATTCCTTATGTAAATAAGGGTTTTTTCATTTATACACATTAAGAAGTGTTTACTTTTTATTAAACACACTCTGAGTGGAGTGTCACTATTTATTCTAAATGAAACAATGCTTTTAGAGCAACAATTCACAATTCAGTCAGGATTTTCTGCCAAAAGAAAGAAAGAAAGGTAAGAAGGAAGGAAGGAAGCAAGGAAGCAAGGAAGCAAGGAAAGAAGGAAAGAAGGAGAGAAGGAAAGAAGGAAAGAAGGAAGGAAGCAAGGAAGCAAGGAAAGAAGGAAAGAAGGAGAGAAGGAAAGAAGGAAAGAAGGAAGGAAGCAAGGAAGCAAGGAAAGAAGGAAAGAAGGAGAGAAGGAAAGAAGGAAAGAAGGAAGGAAGCAAGGAAGCAAGGAAAGAAGGAAAGAAAGAAAGGAAGGAAGGAAAGAGGGAGAGGGAGGAAGGAAGGAAGGAAGGAAGGAAGGAAGGAAGGAAGGAAAGGTATTCACTGCCCCTTAACCACTACTACTACTGTACAACTAACTACTACTACTAACAACTACTAATTACTACTTAAACGTAAAAGTTAAACTAGGTGAAGTCATTCACATCATTTAAAACGGTTTGCGTCTGTTAAAAGGCTTCGTTATTCATTTCAAATGATTTCACTTTTTAATCCAAAAAATATCAGTGTATTTTCAGATTTTTCAATCATGATTAATCATGATCACAATTAATATTTTCTTTATATTGCTGGAACAGAAAAACAAATAAGAACATGTGGATGTCTGTGTTTCACACCTATATATTCTGTAATGTAAAGGGTAGACAAATATACATGCATTTTATACATGACATATATTAATATTCTATATATACATATGTGTATATATGTATACATATGTTTATAGATATTTATGCATTATGCCAATACAAGCAGCATTGCTGCTTGTATTGGCCTGTGTGGGTACAACACCTCTAAACTGCCATCTACACAACGTAAACTCTTTTAGAAAATATTTCCCTTGCCTTGAGTTTACCTCAGAT
Source organism: Cynoglossus semilaevis (assembly GCF_000523025.1). NCBI lineage: Eukaryota > Metazoa > Chordata > Actinopteri > Pleuronectiformes > Cynoglossidae > Cynoglossus > Cynoglossus semilaevis. The sequence goes on from NC_024320.1 coordinate 6,556,257, forward strand.
GCAGCTTTGCTCCAGGCCCACATACTGTGCTCCTTATGCATCTGTACTGAACACAGTTCTAGGGTTTCCCTTCAGTTGTTCCCACATGACTCATGACTCTACACAGAAACACAGAGGCAGAAGACACCTCTGCTGATGCACATTCCGCCTCCACACCCCTGCTCTCCTCCACCAGTATTTTCCCCTCACACTGACACAGAAATGTGTATATTTACCTGTAATTATCTGTTTTAGTGAAAAGGAGCCTGACACTGAACTGCTTCTCTTTTCTTTCCTTTTTTCGCTCTCTTTATGTCCCGCCCACCTACTCTGCTATTTCTTCCGTCACTTCTTTACATTGCTGCTTCTTCCTCTGCTTTGATTGCTCTTACCCACAGGAACTTCCGGAAGCATCTACGGATGGTGGGCAGCAGAAGGATGAAAGCACAGAGTGAGTCAGATAGATGTGTGTGTGTGTGTGTGTGTGTGTGT
>NC_024320.1:6557135-6586654 GCF_000523025.1 Cynoglossus semilaevis
AAAGAAAGAAAGAAAGAAAGAAGGAAGGAAGGAAGGAAGGAAGGAAGGAAGGAAAGGTATTCACTGCCCCTTAACCACTACTACAACTGTACAACTAACTACTACTACTAACAACTACTAATTACTTAAACGTAAAAGTTAAACTAGGTGAAGTCATTAAAATCTTATCATTAACATGTTATCATTAACATTTAAAACGGTTTGCGTCTGTTAAAAGGCTTTGTTATTCATTTCAAATGATTTCACTTATTATTATTATTTATTTAGACTGTTTATGAAACATTTAAACATCTTTTTCCAAGATAAAATAGGAGACAGAATATCTTTACTCATTTTTACTTCGTGATTTGACATGATTTGTCTTTTGCGTTGTGCAGACCAATAAAAACTGTTACCAAAACTGTAATTTACCACTTACAAAGAGACACATTAATTCTAGTTTTCCTTATTACTTATTCCTTATGTAAATAAGGGTTTTTTCATTTATACACATTAAGAAGTGTTTACTTTTTATTAAACACACTCTGAGTGGAGTGTCACTATTTATTCTAAATGAAACAATGCTTTTAGAGCAACAATTCACAATTCAGTCAGGATTTTCTGCCAAAAGAAAGAAAGAAAGGTAAGAAGGAAGGAAGGAAGCAAGGAAGCAAGGAAGCAAGGAAAGAAGGAAAGAAGGAGAGAAGGAAAGAAGGAAAGAAGGAAGGAAGCAAGGAAGCAAAGAAAGAAAGAAAGAAAGAAAGAAAGAAAGAAAGAAAGAAAGAAAGAAAGAAAGAAAGAAAGAAAGAAGGAAGGAAGGAAGGAAGGAAGGAAGGAAGGAAAGGTATTCACTGCCCCTTAACCACTACTACTACTGTACAACTAACTACTACTACTAACAACTACTAATTACTACTTAAACGTAAAAGTTAAACTAGGTGAAGTCATTCACATCATTTAAAACGGTTTGCGTCTGTTAAAAGGCTTCGTTATTCATTTCAAATGATTTCACTTTTTAATCCAAAAAATATCAGTGTATTTTCAGATTTTTCAATCATGATTAATCATGATCACAATTAATATTTTCTTTATATTGCTGGAACAGAAAAACAAATAAGAACATGTGGATGTCTGTGTTTCACACCTATATATTCTGTAATGTAAAGGGTAGACAAATATACATGCATTTTATACATGACATATATTAATATTCTATATATACATATGTGTATATATGTATACATATGTTTATAGATATTTATGCATTATGCCAATACAAGCAGCATTGCTGCTTGTATTGGCCTGTGTGGGTACAACACCTCTAAACTGCCATCTACACAACGTAAACTCTTTTAGAAAATATTTCCCTTGCCTTGAGTTTACCTCAGATGCAGCTTTGCTCCAGGCCCACATACTGTGCTCCTTATGCATCTGTACTGAACACAGTTCTAGGGTTTCCCTTCAGTTGTTCCCACATGACTCATGACTCTACACAGAAACACAGAGGCAGAAGACACCTCTGCTGATGCACATTCCGCCTCCACACCCCTGCTCTCCTCCACCAGTATTTTCCCTTCACACTGACACAGAAATGTGTATATTTACCTGTAATTATCTGTTTTAGTGAAAAGGAGCCTGACACTGAACTGCTTCTCTTTTCTTTCCTTTTTTCGCTCTCTTTATGTCCCGCCCACCTACTCTGCTATTTCTTCCGTCACTTCTTTACATTGCTGCTTCTTCCTCTGCTTTGATTGCTCTTACCCACAGGAACTTCCGGAAGCATCTACGGATGGTGGGCAGCAGAAGGATGAAAGCACAGAGTGAGTCAGATAGATGTGTGTGTGTGTGTGTGTGTGTGTGTGTATGTTACTGTGATGTTGATCATTCAGATTTATTTATTTTATCATTCCTTTTTTTGGTCAGTGGTGTTTCCTGCATGGCACAGAGACAGAGAGAGGGAGAGAGAGAGAGAGAGAGATTTATCTTGGCTAATGTTTTGTGAAATATTGCTGTAATTTTTTTTTGTTTGTCTTCATCAGAGTGTGTTGTTAAAGCCAGTCTTCGGAGTATGTGTGTGAGTGTGTATGTGAGTCGTACAGTGGTTGGTTCTTTCTTGCCATATTTTAGCCAGAGTGTGGACGACGATTTGAGAAACATTCATATCATGTGGACTGGTAGCAGTGGACGTATGTCTGAGTGAGTGAAAATGTCACTGCAAATACTACAGAAAAAGCAGGAAAAATGTTTACACATATACAGCCAATAGTCAAAGTCAGCTTTATACAAAGGAATCAAAATTACATTTTTCACTGTCCCATGCGTAGACAGGACAACATTTATGTGCACAGGCCCAACAAATAGAACGTAAATGTGGCAGCTTGTCAAATGCTGTTGTCGTTTTCTATTGGAAACAATTGATTGTTTTGTTTTGGGGTTTTTTTTAGCTGTAAGTGCAACATCACTCAGTAGCTCGGCTGTAGTGTCACCCATGGATACAGATAACACTAAGGACAGGGGGGGAAAGAACCTCGTGGGTTTCACAGTGACCCTGATCCTCACACTCACATTCTCACCTATGCTCTGTTCTGCGATCTTGTCATCCATAGAGGGAACATACAATCCCTGAGAGACCATCAAGTACAACAAGGGATTGAACCAGCGACCTTCTAGCTTTATGGCAGTGGTTCAGAAAAAAGTTCTTAATGTCACCAATTTGTAGATAGGACTATTATTGAGCCTCCCTCTTCAGTACATTCTCAATAATTGCTTTAAAATATTGACTGGACTATTAAACAATTTAAATAAAATATGAATCTGTACATTACCACTAGGAATATATGATTAGTCCTGTTCTAATCCACATAGGCGTTGTAGACCAATTCAGTCATGTGAGTCAAACATGGACTATGCTAACCAGTAGAACAACTTAGCATACAACTGTGCTTCTCAATTAGTTTCCGGCAACCCCCCCTCTTGGGGACAGAAATGTTTTCATGCACCCCCCACCTCTCCCCGACCCACACCCCCGCGATATGAAATACTATCGAGAACCTGATAACACGTATATTGTTATCTGTACAAACCACTGTATGAGTTGCTGCCACCTAGTGACTGGAGGCTTGTTATCATTCAAGCATTACAGCAATGGTACAATTATGTCCAGCATGCCATTTCCCATTGGAAGCCTCTCATGCCCCTCCTGGCACTTACTTACCCTAGTTTGAATGGATACCAGATACAACATGTAACCGATTATTATCGCATTCCCAAAGATATCGTCTTAGCACTGGAGACATTTAGTAAAAGCCTCTTTTTTTTTGTCATATTGTTTCACACGTCTTGACAATCCCTGCTGGTAGTAGTGACTCATTTCTTCTTCTACTAATTTCTTTTTCTCGCCCCAGTGAGGGGCTTTGTCGGAACTGTAATGATCAGAGTATACGACTGCAGGGTTTGTGATGTTTGACTCTGCTATAAGACGTTATTAAAACATGTGCTCCAGTTATAAAATATCCATTTCCCAACAACTGTAGATGTTCTGCACATGTGGGTCTTTCAGGTTGCCCACCCAAATATTTGTAATAGAGCTAAGGTCAAGACTGCACTGGGCTGGGTTTGAGCAGACCAATCAATTTAGAGCAAAGACCATGTCGTGAAGATATTATTTACTAGCATTAGCATTAGTATTCCATAAATATAATGTACATATTTAAAGCATAGAATAAAAAATAAAAACAGAAGTCTCTCTGTTTTCCTGTATTTGGCTTCTACAAGAAAAAGGAAATATTTCCCCCTGCAGTGAAACTGCCCCCTGTCTCTATTTTCCCTTTTTCTATATTGTTTTTTGCATGTGTTAAGGACATTTCTGGTCATGAATATTTAGCAATGACAAAATAAAAATCAACTATTGCTAGCGGCGGCGATGGAACTCAAAAGACTCAAATTAAAGTTTTTCTATTGGTTACTTAAAACACTGACACTTCAGATCATTGGGTGCTCAAAGCTATAATATTTGTTATAGTGATATAGTGAGAGGATAATGAAACCAGACCTTGTTCTGATTAACCTTTGACCTCAGATTCTGTACTTTTACCCCACACATATTATTTAAATTTTGACTTATTTACAGGATTATATTCCCATATCACAACTTATGTGATCATAAAGAAACCTGAATGTACTGAGGCCTTCAGATTGTGTAGAGCACCACCTTGTGGGGAAGAAGCTACGTGCTCTGTGTTTAAATGCTGATTCAACTCTCCCAGACATAAGTATCTGAAAAGTACAGATTCACTGTATTGGTTGTTAAATGTAACCCCCGAGTCGTGTGTCTTGAAAAGTTGGGAGTACTTTAGTCTAATAAGTACAACTCAACTTGCACTCCACCAAAACCTTATTTGAGCTTCATTATAAAAAGACTTAACTTAGATTAAACTTTTTTTCGAATAAACCTGACACTGACCCTAACTGTGGTGATCCATGTAAGGATAGCGCCCCACTGTTTGGAAAACACTAATTGACAGTGTATGTTGTAGAGCTGACTGTTAGTGTACTGTAGTGTATGTGTCTGTCCGAAAGCTTCTCTCTTGTGTAGATGGATGGCTTGTATGTGCAGTATTTGTTCACCAGTAGCTGCATCCGCTTCCTTCTCCTTTGTGGTTTTGTCGGTATGTGTATCGATATGAAGCCAGTTTGGGAGCTTGTTAGTCAGTGTGTGTGTGCATGTGTGTGTGACGATTTCTCCCCCACTTGCAGTAGCATTTGCTGAGCGTAGATCCAAGAGTTTCAGCCGTTCCTGGAGTGACCCCACCCCTGTCAAGACTGACCCTCCTCATGAATCTAAAGACAGTGAGTTGTTATGGAGCAGCACACCAACACGTAAAAGTCACACATCTGCACACAACAAACACACTGTACATATCAACACAAACTTCAACACTGGTGACGAAAATATCACAGCAGAAGGTACAACCACTGGAAAAAGGATGGAGGAGGAATTCAACTATTGTGCTTGTTTTTTGGCTAACTTTTAGCTCTCATCTTGCTGTTACCTTAATATCCTTTAGCTTCTTCCTCTTAGTCGTGCTCCCATTAGTGTTAGCTACAACAGATCAAATGCCCCCACTTCAATCAATGTTCCCCCCCTTTATGACCTCCTTTTATAATAATTTTTAATAATTTATAATATATATTTTAGCTTTTTTCATCAATTCACTAACCCTTACTAATTGTTTTAGTTAACTTCTAACTCATTATTATTTTACCTCAAATGTTTTTTTCTGCACTACCTTTCTATATATAGTCAACTTTGTCATTTGTCAGTATATTATTTTTGTAAACATTTACTGTAGTAATTTTTCTCTGTATCCCTAAACCATATTTTATATTTGTAACTTCATTTTTTTCTGTTTTTATTTGGATCATTGGCTTCTTTTTGTTATGCTAAAATTCATAGCATATCATCACTTGGCCTCTGCACTTATTTCAATCTTACTGACTGTTGCTAAACTTTAAAATGACCTTTTAGCTATTGTATTGTCTGACTTTTGGCTATGCTAGCTCACCTTTATCCACATCTGTCTAACCTTTGGACAGGTTCATTTAAAGCTCTTATCTTAACTAAACCATATGTGGCTAACCTTTGGCTAATTTAAGAGTTATCTGTTTTTTGTTTGTTCATTTGTTTGTTTGTTTTTTGAAGGGGTGGTTTAAACAATATTTGGTCACTACAGTATGTAGCAATTAGCCTTAACCTTGAATATTTTATCTATAATTGGTTGTACTAGCTGTACATTCTGGAGGTTTTCTGCTAATATTGACTAATTTCTCAATGCTATTCATTAACACTAACTTTAAGTAGAATAGTATACTGAACCATACATGGCTAAATACATGATAGCTGCATACGCTATAGCAGTTATAGGATATTTTCCAAACAAGTTTGCACTAGTGACATGTACTGTGAAAAGATATTTTATTCAGAAGCAGCCAGACAAAGTGTAAAGTGTAAAGTTTTGTACCAAGTGCAGCAGCAGCTCTTTTTTAAAGATCCACTATAAGTAGTGTGCGTTTGGCCATAAATTACTAATGTGCACCCCTGTGTCCTCACATCGTCACAGGCAGATTTATTACAACTGAAGCCTGCTTCGTGCTCCTGTCGTGCAGTTGGTATTAATTGATTTTTATACACAAGTGGCTCATAAGGAGCTGGAAGCCACTGTGGCGGTTGACAGCCATTTAAAAGGTTTGTTATTAACGAGCTTGAGCCAATTTATAGTAACGACGACGAGGCCACTTTTACATCGCAGGCTAAGGAAGGACAATCATTGGGATCTGGCCGGAATATCAGTGAGTGCAGAATGACAGCCGAGCTGTTTTTATTTCATTAGTGTTAATAGAGTTTTCGGGTGTGAGATCACAGGAGGACAAGAAAGATAACGATATTTTGTGTAGCTGAAGCCGGATTGATTCACATTAGAGGAAACGTGATCGTCTGTCGGCTGCTGCTCTAAGGTTAGCAAAGCCAGCGTGGTACAGATATTTTTCATTGTAGTTTTTCCCACGATTAAATATGTTTTGTGGCTACCGTTAAACTTTCTATTTTAAATAGCGCTATTTGAGCTAAATTTCTTCGGTTAATTCCTTTGGCCCATTTTAGCCACATTGGCAATTTCTGTGATGTGAATTTTCAGATTTCTTTTGACAAATGCTTATTAATTTTGGCTCAGCGTTACCTATTAAGCTTTTTATTCAGAACTAACCTGTTACTTCATCAAAGTTAGTGCTATCTGTCGCTAACATCAGTGATTGCTGTTGTTTTCTTATTTTTTATTTAGCTAAGTCTATAAACACAACATTTCTGAATGTCTACCACTTAAGATTACATTTTATATATAAAAAACATGGCTAACACATGGCAGTTGTGTGAGCTACAGAAGCCTTTTTGTATGTCTGAACAAATGTCTGAACATGTTTTGTTGGTTTTTTTCCATTATATGTCAGTGGACTAATTTTTGTTTTGAAGTTAAAATTCAATATTTCTCACATGACTTTTCATAAATTAAATTAACTGGAAAATGAAAGAATAACAAAACAATTCTTTCAATAATGTACAAACATAAATATGCAAAAACTAAAAAGAATATTTCAGAGAAGTTCCAGATTTTAAGAATAAACTCATTAATTGCGGAGGTTCTCTGTTTCAACTGCAGCATGTACTTCGAATACAGTTACAGTTACTACATATTAGGTGGCGTTTGTGTGACCTTTACTGTTACTTCAAGTCTACACTACATGCTGTCTTCACAGCTTCACTACTCACTTCCTGTTTAAACACATCCAGAAACTGTCACTGATCATCCACTGACACTTGAACACGCAACACCATCATTCACACACACACACACACACTGACACACGTACTGTTGGCTCTGACCTTGTCCATCTGTCCCCCCCCCCTTTGACCGTGGGTCTTTCTCCAACTGTGTGACACTCAGTCGTTCTGTGAGTACGTCTCTAAAGCTGTAGTGTCCATGTCCCCCAGTCTGAGTGCGTCTGGTGGTGTGATCAACTTAACCACGTGTAAAATGAGTGTGTGTCATGTTGGGCTTTAAACACACTCTGTTCTTCTCTGCATGATGCTGTTTGTCTGTGTCGCTGTCTGAGTTTGTGGTTTTGTGTTTTGATTTTTTACACCGTGACTCCACATTGAGTGTTTTTGTGTATCAGTGTGTAAGACGGAGATTGAACTAAACTGTCTGACAATGTTTCTCAGTCATTTCATTCACTCCTTATCATGTTTCCCCCCCTCTATATACACCAGATTTTCAGATTTTCCACATGTTAATTTTTCAAAGGAATTTTTAAATAAAAATTGAAAATGATTAAAAATAGAAATGCTTTGTTCATCTCCTCAAGATAATAGCTAACATTTAGCTATTCCTCAAGATGTCCTGCTACACAACATTTGAATCCTTTTTACTGATAAATCTTCTTTTGTGTGTGAAACATTTCTGCAGTTGACCTTAACTAATCAATCACCTGCTCCTTTTCTTATCAGTCACCAGTTGCCATGATGACAAGGATAGTACGACTTTATGCCAAATAGAAGCTTCTCTTATGTGTACATTAGCTCGCCTTGTATCTTGTATCTCGTCATCACACCTCTTATTATTAAATGCCAAAAACCCTGTTCCCACGCCCACTCTCACTTATATTTCCCGGCCTCTGTCACCTGCCTCGGCTCTTCTCTGCCTCCATCTGTCAGTTTCTCATGTCATCGTAATTATCATCGGCTCCATCTGTTTTTCCTTTCTCTCTCTCCTCCATCACCCGGACTCATCCCTTCCTCCAGTCACTCATTTCTCATCTTCCTTGTCACCTTTCCGTCCTCCCACTCCATCCCAAACTCTCGTGCCTACACACTGTTATCTTCAAGTCATTTTCCGCTCTGCTGTGTTGTACTGTCCAGGCGGTGACCTGCAGACCTCCTGTGGAACTTTGGATGAAGGAGGCCTTCGTGAAACACTGGACTGGGAGGAGGAGAGAGAGATGGAGCGACTCGCCTGCGAAGGAGATGATTTTATACCTCCTAAAATTATGGTAGGATATAAAACCCACTATAAAACACTTTATTATCTAAATAAAATAAAATATCTCATAGCTGTACATTTTAGTTTATGCATTCATCTGGTAAAGGTTTAGCATAACTGATATTTCAATTTTTTTTAATTAAATTTTGGATACAGTGTCTAATAAAACTTAGAGATTGAAACTTTATTTCCTTTGACTACAGTCCAATTTCAATAATTACTAGATAAAGAACTAAACAAAGAATGACTGGTTTATTTGTGCCCCTGTATGTCAATGATCTGAGCTCTCCACTAAGAAAATTGATCATAAATACGTAAATTATTTTATAAACAAATTTTGCCAAAAAAAAAAAAAAGAATAAAGAATACAGGGTCCTCAGCTAACTTAAGTTCCATTATCAGAACTCACATACTGTACGTAAGTACCTATGTCATTCACCTAAAGTGACACAGTGGTGACATCATGATCAAGGACACCAAAACATCAGAAGAATCTGACCTACCCCTGGGAGCCATAATGAAAGGCAAAAAGTTCCCAAAAACCAACACAAATGAAAGAAAGCAAGTGTAGTATGGTCCAATGTATGGCATACAACCGGTGAATGTAAACAAAGATGTCGTTTGCATATAGGGGCCAATGCCAACTAGTTCCCATGCACAATTTGCTTTAACACTGTACATCAGAATGATGGATCAAGGCTTCCTAAGAAATTCATAGGAGATGGCAACGTAACCATGAAACATCGTAGGTTGAGGATGTTATAAACCGAGGTCCCCCGTATCCCAAAATCCCTAGTATGTGTTTACCAAGACAAGACTGTAAGAGCTGTAACAGTGCTACAATTACCCACAATATTTATAAATAATTTACTTTTAAAAAGTATAGAATAGAGTCAAAAGAACCAGCCAGACAAGCAGACAGTGAGGAGCTAGCAAACCAATGTTAGCCCATGTTAGCCAAATATGCTACCATTTGTCTAAGATGACCAAAGGTTTTACTGTGATTTAAGCAAACTAGCAAATTAATAAACACTTAAATAATGAAGCAAAATTAGCAACGGTTAGCAAAACACTTGACACGCAATGTGAGGAAGCAAAAAGAAGACAGCATGAATCACCTTTCTTTTTTTTTTCTTGTTCTTGGACCTCATGTAACGTTGTTTCTTGCACAATAAGACTGTCTTTTTGAAAAAGTCTGTACTACCAGGTTGGATAGAGTTTGTTCTTTTTCTGATCTTTTCCTGGCTTTGCTCCACTTTTCTCACATCCCTCTGAACCATCTGTTTCTCTGTTCCTGTGTTTCTCCTTCACCTCCAGCTGATCTCCTCTAAGGTCCCTAAGGCAGAGTATGTTCCCACCATAATCCGCAGGGATGACCCCTCCATCATCCCCATCCTCTATGTGAGTCTAACACAATAGATGGGTTTCTGGGAAACAACAAATGATAGTCCAATGGTACATGGCCGTAAAAGTACAGGGTACAGGGTAGAAGTTATATCTAATAAAATGCATTGATTAATAATTTCATAACATTGTAGCAACAGACAACCATTCACACTCACATTCACACCTACAGTCAGTTAAGAGCAAACAGTCAACCTAAACCTCACACCCTTTAGGGACGACACACAAACTCCACACACCACCTTGTAGCCCAACAGCAGACCAGAGGCTTGTAAACGCAAATATATTATCCGCCAGCCACTCAGTTTATACAGACCTTAAGACCACAGTGAGCATCAAAGGGAAGGGTTTACCCAGAGGGACTCTATAGTCACTGTTACAGATAGAGAAACCACCAATCACTCAGGTACCATAACAAAAAGTCCAAATTATGATTTGCACACATTACCAAAATAGGACAACATTTTTAATTTAGGTCAAGCTAAAGTTGTGGTGGGCCACATAAAATGATGTGACGGCCCACATTCGGCCCATGGACCATGAGTGTACAGTAGATAATGTATGAATGGATTTTAAATATCTGCTTGTAAATAATTAGTGGTTGTATACATGTTGTTAAAATTGTATTCCATGTTTGATCTCCCTCCACCGCCCCGCCCCTCAGGACCATGAACATGCTACATTTGATGATATTTTAGGTGAGTATTCTTTTGTATGTATATTTTCTATTTATTTAGTTTTCAGCATTTTGCTGTATACTGTTTATTGAAACAGTAGTTATTAACATCAAATACACATTAATTAAATAAATGAAGTGTTACTGTACTCACCCCTGGTGCTCAGTCAGAGCCATGGTTTGAATCCCCAATCTTCAGATCAAATCTCGAGGCCACAGGCTGAAATATACATTTTAAATTTGTTGTGTTAATTAATCAGATACATGATTGATAAAAAAAAATGTGTTAAAATCATAGCAAATATAATGATAATTATAAGCAGGAGCAAAGAGAACGACATCATCCACATCAGTAACATCCTTGCTTTAAATAGAAAAAGGTGGTGAACGCCGACACGTGCATTGAGGATCATGAACTGTACAGAACTTTGCCTGAGGAGTGAAATGTGAACTCTCAATCAAATTAAATGTCAGAAAAAAACATAGCTACAGGCATGAAGGTGTATACACATGCTCCCTGATATCAAAGTCAACGTGGAATAAACTCCCAAAAGTAATTGAAAGGATGTAAAAAAAAAAAAAAATCATCACAGACTCTCTCTCTCATGCTTCCTGGAATATAAATTCCACTAAACCGCATGTTCTGTTAATTTACCTGTTTTTTTTTTCATCGCTGTTTGCCCCCTAGAGAGTTCTCCTTTGTTCCCGTTCTCATCAATGCTAACCCTTTGTCTCTCTCAGAGGAAATAGAGAAGAAGCTCACAGCCTACAGACGAGGAAGCAAGTTCTGGAGGATGCTCATCTTCTGTCAGGTGAGAAATGAGAAGCCAGTGGGGGAGAGTGTTACTGACTTACATCTAAACTTCTGGTATCCTAATTAGAAGGAGAGAAGTCATCTGTTGTACAAATGTGTTTAAACCCTGGCTGTGTCTGTGTGTGTGTGTTTCTCAGGGAGGCCCCGGTCACCTGTATTTACTGAAGAACAAAGTGGCGACGTTCGCAAAAGTTGAGAAGGAAGAAGACATGAGCCAGTGAGTAAAAGATTATAATCTGAGATATAATCACAGGTATTAGAAATTACATATCTGGGTTTTTTTTTCTCTCCCTTTTTTCAGGTTCTGGAAGAGGCTCAGTCGCTTTATGAGTAAAGTCAACCCAGAACCAAACCTCATCCACATAATGGGATGTTATGTCCTTGGCAACCCTAACGGAGAAAAGGTATAAAGTGGTGTTTTTCAATCTTAGGGTTGGGACCCTATGTAGGGTCACCTGAAATGTCTAGTAATTGATAAAAAAAAAAATCACTGATATTTTTTCCAATTAATGTTCTTTTTAAACGTATGATTAAAACCACCACACATAATATTAAACTTCTGTATCATTTACTTTTATGAATATGAATTGAGGTCAAATAAAACGCATCATATACAAATATCTGTGATCATCTGACTGCACAGGTGACAGCTACTAAAATGACTCTTGGGTCAGCAGAAATGTGAAATGTGTGATGTCACACAGGGTCACAAGCCAAAAATGGATGGAAACAACTAGTTTAAAGACACTACTTCACTTTCTGCACCAACGTTAGGAAATCCTAACAATTCTGACATTAAGTTTGCAGATTGGTCAGTGATGAGGAGGTTGTTAATAAGTAAAGTATAATTGGCCAGTAAATCACTTTCTATTACTGTACATCACAAGTTTCATTTCAATTTATGAGAGACTCTAAATCATTTTTCTTTGTGCAACACAAACAGTTTAATTACCAGAGAGGTTTCCAGTCCCTCCTGTTAGCGCGGCGTGTCTGTTTCCATCTCTGTTTGACTGATAAGCAGCTCATGGTCCTCCTGCCGTTCTCCTCCACCGCTCCTGCGACCATGATTTCACATTTAGCCATGCTGCTGCATGTAGCTGTGGGGCACACGTGTGAGAAGAAGCTCTGTACTTAGCAATGATACATTACAATAACAAAATAACCCCTGACCATGCTGTGAAAACACAATACAGTAAACCCTTGTTTTTCGCGGGGGTTACGTTCCAAAAAGAACCCGTGATAGGCAAAATCCGTGAAGTAGAAATCTTTATTTTTTTTACAATTAAATACTCAGAAAAAGAAGAGAAAGAACGAACAAACCATTTTACAGTCTCAACCATTTGTTTCACAAATAAAGTAAAATAAAAGTACTTTAGAAACGTTTCAACAAATAACTTATGTAATGTACTGTCAAATAATAATTTTAATCATCAACGTGAACAGAAGGCTTCAAATTGCGGAGATTAGCACCGCCCACCGTGAACGGGAGAAAATTAAAAATGATTATGAAAAAAATACAAATTACCTGGTCTTGTTGCGGGCAGTTGCAACCCTTTTTGAATCCTTATTAAAACTTATTGCTGCTGTCTTCCTTATGTTTTTTTCTTCCTTCTTTATGGAACGAACGGAAGATTCATTAATTCCATAATGCCGACCTACAGCCGCATAGCTTTTACCTTCATTTAGCATGTCCAATAGTTTTACTTTATCACCGATAGACAGCATCTTCCGCTGCCTTTTGGTCCCTACCGCAGGTACTTTTGCCGGTCCAGAGCGTTTTGTCGACATTATGGGGTTTGATAAACTCGAAATTGCAAGAGAATTTGCACGTACGTATTGTCAATTTGGCAAGCTGTTTTACGTATGTGTACATATTAAACCGCAACGTTCTTGGCGCACAGGTAGAGAAGAAGCGGAGTGACTTTTTAGCCAATCAGAATGCAGAACACAATGCACGATGCAAATCCGTGAAGTAGCGAAACCGTGAAAAGTAAACCGCGTTATAGCAAGGGATCACTGTAGTATGGAAAAAAATGCAATCTCACAGAAGCCGACAGACACACAAGCTGCGGGCTGAGAGATAACCAACTTTTCAAGGGTCTTATGGAACCTCTGAATAATGTGTTTCTGGGGCATTTTTTATAGCATTTTAAGTATTTTTAAGAAAATGTTACATTGTCTTTGCCTCCTAAATTTTTGGCTGAATGTTTGTTGCCTCTGGCCAACCTTTACATACTTCTTAGTTTATTTTGTTTATATAGTTTTTTAACCTATTATTATTATAAGTTTTCTGTATCGACGCCTTTGACTTTTTGATAGCCCTGTGTCAACTGTATTTGGGGTTTTTTTTAGCATTTATGCTACATTTTCTGCTAATGTAACTACAGTATTTTTACAAAGCATATTGTAGTTAAGTGTTTGGTCCATAATTAAAAGCTGTCCCTCTGGACTCCCATAGATAACAATTCTAACTCTCTGACCTTTAGTTCAACCTCTGGCATCATCAACCAGCCACCCATGCCAAAACACTTAAGCTGCTGTTTCAAACACACACTCACTGGTGTGTAGGTTCACACCATGCATATGAATGGGTGGATTATTACTGGGGGAACTGATAAAGCCTGATGTAATGTAATAAAGTGCACAGTTAGGCTCATGAATATTGGCACGCGGCAGCAGCAGCGGAGCCAGACTGTGCCGCCTTTGTCAGAGGGATGAAATGAAACCCGGGCCTTTGTGTTTGAATGGAGAAATCATACAGTAAAAGTCAAGACTCCATTAATAAATACAACACAACTCTTATCAGATGTCTATCCTTTGTTCAATTTCAGATAAGTCATATTGACGTGTTTATTTTAAACCTGTTTCACTGCAATGCACTGATCAGCACAAGTGAGAAGGCTCATAGAGAGAGAGAGAGAGGTGTCATTGAGAATTATTGATAAAAGTTTATAAGTAAGAGTATAAAGAAATCGGAGGTAACAGAGTGAGAGGAAAACCACTGCTCCAACTGCAGGAGTGTGGCCCTGAGTGTGGGCCACAGTGTCCTATGGATTTGGACTGATGTCCAGAAATTAAGAACTTCAATCCTGTTCCTTTTCTGCTGATTCAAGTCATGGCCCTGACTGACAGTGACAACAATACTACTACTACTACTACTACTACTACTACTACTACTACTACTACTACTACTACTACTACTACTACTACTACTACTACTACTACTTGTCCACCATGTCTGACAAAATAAACAAATACATTAAAATGTCAGAGTGTGCAATAACCCAATGATATATATATCTAAAATACAGATTACAATATTTTACTGGCTTAAATATAAATTGTACAAATACTTTATTTTAATATTTGTATTATACATGCATTACATTTGTGCTATTGTCTTTTTTATATTTAAAAGATATTTCTATTTTCATTGAGTCTATTCAGTCTATTGTTTATCCCTTTGTTTCTGCAAAACAATGGCAGTTTCTCCATTGTTGGATCACTTAGGTTCAATCTAGTCTAGTCTAATCTAATCTAATCCAATCAACAAGTTCCACTACTGCTACTTTTAAGACTACTACAACAGTGAATATAGTGGTAATCGCATTTGCATAACAACAGTAAATGTATCAGTTTGCTGGTTCAATTCCTGTGTGTTTCTGTATGTAGTTATTCTCCATTTTAGTTATCAGAGCAAACTCTTCATTTTCTTAACACACTTGAATGAAAACCTGTCCAGACTTTGCCACACTGGTTTTTGATCCAGCTTCTATTCTGTCCTCCATCCATCCATCCATTTTCATCCGCTTATCCGTTACCGGGTTGCGGGGGCAGCAGTCGCCACCCAAATCACATTGCACCGTACCAAACCTTCCTGCAGGTGGTGAGTCCACTGGAAGGTATTAACCGCCCTAACCGGGATTCGAACTTGCCCAGGAGGTGAACCCTGGGGTTCCACACCAATGACAGAGACATTGCCTCTGGGCCAAAGCGCCTCTATTCTGTCCTAAACTTCTTAAAAAACAACTAAAAGAGAATTTGAAAGGAACTCGGTTCCAGTTCTTAGACAAGCCAAGGGCACGTAGATTTGTTTTTTGTCTAGTTTTACAAAAGCTACACTGTATTTGAAAACGTTGTAGTCGAGACAGAAATCCTCAAAAGAGAAAATAGTGAATGTAATTCCTGGTTTATTTACTTTATCAACAACAAGTCTGAATCGGTCTTTGTAAACACATCCACTGGGAGAACCATGTGAGAAACCATCCAGGACTGAGAACAAACAACAAAGCATTAACACATTATTTCAGATTTGTTATTTACCCTCATGTTTTCCAGACAGAGTTGGCAAATAGCCAGCTCCTTTCATCTTTTCAAAGCGTTGAAAACAAAAAAAAAAACCACACAAATGAGAACTGTGTTTTTTCCCCTCTGCCATTTCTAATTTAACAAAGGTAAATTTGTTCTTTGATTTCTTAGACAGCAAGGTTTTGACATCTGTCATGAGTAAATCTAAGTAAATACGTTTCAAGTGTCAGCACGTCACTACACTAGAGAACAAACACCGACTTGATCAAATCTAGTTACAGCTGGCTCGGAGGATATGTGAGGAACAAAGACATTTTCACATGTTCCAGGAACATTGTCCACATTGATAGACTCACTCACTGTGCCAGTGTTTAAGTCTGAAAGCTTTACAAAAACGTACGCCTGGTGTTAAGTATAAACTAGTCTTCATTCTGACCTACACGAGCCTTGTTATTAGCCATGGTGTAAGCAGGATTCAGGAATTGAAGAAAGACGAACATGAAGATCTTCTTCAACAGCTCTGAATCTCGCTCTTTTTTTTGTTTGTTTTTATAGCCATCTACTGCCAACTAATGGAAGAATATTTAACTGTTCTGCCTGTCACCGTCACATAGACAAACAGACAAATTATGTGCAGTAAATAAACTATCGTTTTCAGACCAATTAGGTGAAATCTGATCACCTTCCATGGTACATCTGA
The DNA here is from genome assembly GCF_000523025.1 of Cynoglossus semilaevis. NCBI lineage: Eukaryota > Metazoa > Chordata > Actinopteri > Pleuronectiformes > Cynoglossidae > Cynoglossus > Cynoglossus semilaevis. The sequence continues at coordinate 6,573,608 of NC_024320.1, forward strand.
TGATGTCACGAGGCTTGGGCCACAGGGAATCACTGTCCAAAATGTGGGATGTCTCACTGTTTCTTGGACACACTAACATTTCTCAGGGAGGTGGACGGAGGTCACATGATGAAACTGTCAGCCATCATGTGTCTCCTGTCACCTGTCACAGGAAGACCCGGCACCTGTCTCTCTGACTGTAATGAGCCGCCCTGGTGGTGGTTCTGTTCTGCGTTAGTGTGTGTGTGCAGTTGTTTGTTCACAGCAGGCCTCCCTGCTGCACGTACTTCCAGGCAGTGGGATTAATGGCAGTTTTTTCCCCTCTCTTATCTCGGACAAACAGCTGTTCCAGAAACTGAAGAATCTGATGAGGCCTTATTCTGTGGAGTTCGAGTCACCGCTGGAGCTGTCAGCACAGGGTGAGTCGCAACGCAAACACACATGCAGGTCACACCAGGACACTAGGGACGTGACATACAAAATCTGATTCAGTTCAAAATTCTGGGAGGCTGCACTGTTGGACTGTCCTGACCGCCTTATGATATTATTCATTAAGAATTTAACAAATATTAATAACCATTTGGCTCTTTTTACATTATTTGAAGCTAATTTTTTTGGTATTTTTGATTATTTGTTTTGCTAACCTTAAACTATTTTTGACAGGTCAGTATGGTCGGTTACATAGTGTAGCAGTTAGTATGTCTGCCTTAGAAGCAGAGAGCAAAGAGTCCTGGGTTTGATTCCCACAGGAAACCTGTTAACAGTAGCTCTGCTGTTAACACAAGAAATTCCCAAATATTGGATCAATAAAGTTTTGGGTTTTTTTTTTTTTTTTTCAAATTACATACTGGACTTTTGTTTTTTTTGATCGTTTATAAAGATAAAGATTTTTTTTTTTTTTTACTGTGACTAACCATAATGTGATTTGTGAGATATGTTGACCACTTGGAATTTTTGATAACTTTTTCAATGCCATTAAGTTAGCCAGGGGCTAGCCTACTGGCCCCTATAAGGCTAAGGCCTTATCTAAATCATTCTCGGCTACATTTTATTTTTTCTTTAGCTAACATAGTGGAGATTTGGTTATATGTGTGCTATGGTAAACTTAAAGTGAACTTCTTCTGTTGCTTCTTTATGTATATCATAATATCTTTAACACAAAAACCTAGATGGACATTGAAGAGATCTATAAATGTGACTTCTTTTGACTTTCCACTAAAATCTGGATCAACAACTAAACTTTTTTTTTCTCCCTTTCATTCACCGAACAAGGCAAAGAGATGATTGAGATGTACTTTGACTTCCGTCTCTATCGCCTGTGGAAGACACGCCAGCATTCCAAACTCTTGGACTATGAGGATTTTTTGTGACAGCAGGATAAAGTGAGTGCAGCAGACAAGCTTCAGTGCCACGAGTAAACATGTCACAGCTGAACCACTGACTCAACGTCGCTCGACTCTAGTGCTCCATCCATTGGCTCAGTATAAAACCACCGTCATACCTGCTTTTATCCAGGAGGGGGCGTCCAGCCAGAAAGGAAAGGAAGGAACCTAAATTGTCCGGTGCCTCTTTTTCTTGTCATTTCCAGAGTTCAGACTTTCAAAAAGGCCTAAACTATGAAGGAAAAATGTGGGGGGAAAAAATAATATTTTCATCAGCTTTGTGTGTCTCAAGTGTGGACGTGATCAAACATGTACAAAAAGAAAAAAAAAACATTTTACTTCTGTTGCGAGGACAGCGTCTTCGGTGGCTCAAAAGTACTCCAGAAATCCTGCTGACATCATCCCGTCATGATGTGGTTCTGTGTTTTGATTGGAGACGAACACGTTATTCACACGCAATTGTGTGTATACATATAAGTATATATAAATATATATATATATATATATACCTTGACTATGTTAGCATAGCTTTAGTCATGCTAATAAGGCTAGAGGAGAGATTCCTGATGCATCATTTCTTTTTTTGACGTGAGTTCTTTGTCGTGCAGTTTCATGCGGTAATACTTTGGAATAACTCAGGTTTTAGCCATGACGTAACTCATCTGTTCTCGTCTCCTCTTCCCCGTTGTCTTCATCTCCATGGCTTGGAACTCATGTATTTGATATCGCTCTGGAACTTCGTCAGTTTCAGGAGTGGAGCTTTGCGTTTTGTTAGAAAAAAAACATTGGAAAAAAATTAAGTAAAGAAAAAGTACGGTGTGCTGGTTGCGTATGCATGTGTGTGTGAGTTAGTGTTTTTCATGTAAAACAAATGGTAAGCTGATGTGTGATGTGAATTTAATCTGCTTTTTGTAGAAGCCCATTTCTGAGAAAGCAAAAACGAAAAGAAAGTCACAATCGTGAAAAAAAGAGTTCAAACTACAGATTTTAATTCTAAGATAATATCCTATTTTTAATTGATCTCATGAATATGACATAGTCTGGTTTTTTATCTCCAACATATTTCAAAATATTCTTTTTAAATTTTTAAAAAACATCTCTGTGTTTTGTTATGTCACAATTGTTTTTGTCTTTTGATTTTAAATATTTTTATCTTTAATCTGATAAATAACATTTTAGAACAGCTGTAATTATAACTTTTCATATCATTTTTATTATTTCATTGGATTAGAGCAACCTTTAAGTTCATACATTTATTTATTGATATAAATTATTGACTAGTTATTTCAACTTCTTTTTTGTTTTATTTGTCTTATCTCCATGTTCATCCTAACTCCTTGATTACCTAATTATTCTTCTAATTCTTATAATTATTAACTTCAACAAAAAAACACTTACTTTCTATTTGGCATTTTTAAAAATGTCATTTTATTCCACTTTGCAATTTTTTTAATCTAACAACTGCGTCTTTGGTCACTTGTGGTTACGTACACTAACTCTAACTCTGAACATGGAAATGTGCTTCTAACTCGTTTTTTTTTTTTTTTTGGTGAAAACAGAACCATCATCTCCATCCTCCACAATTATCCTCTCACAAACACTTGAAAATTACTCACAGCATTGAGAGGGATGTAACAGCCATCACTGCTCCTCACCCCATAGTTTAGGCGCTGCCCCCTGTTGACCACTCCGGACAGTTCAGGACTCGTCCACTCTGCCAAACACACTTGGCTTCTGAAAAACATACATAAAAACAGCAGCCCTAAAAACTGCTGCTGCCTTCGTCTACATCCCACCTGGGCTGTGATCCAGTCTGAGGAGCTGAGGTCACACCAGTCTGCCAGAAGTTGGAGGCTGTTAAAAGCCATCTGCTTCTCCGGGGCCAGGAGTCAGCAACTTTAAAAGGGACAAAAATATCAATGTGCGTCTTCAACATCGCACGAGCAAAGTTAAAATGTTCACATGAACTGACAAAGTCAAACACCTACACTGGAAGTCAACGTAAAAGTGAATACGATTTTTTTGGCCAACTTATTTATATAATTTGGAAAAAATCTTAAAAAAGATGATGTTGGGTAAAAACGCTAGGGGGCAATAGAGAGTAGAAGAGCAGGTACAGGTTCCAAAGCTGCAAAAAGAACAAATGGTTAGTTCCTTAAAAAAAATCAAATCCACATTACTACTGATAAGTAAAAGAAATGTCGAAGGTTGCCTCGTCATTACGAATTCAATTCTCAGTTTGATGTCAAATTTTAAAATAGCAGCAGTTTTTTTTCTGATATTGATTTTTTAAAATACGAAACAACAACACAAAAAATGCCTTCAGCTAATGTTATGTTTTGTAAGGAACGCAGGTCAAAATTTAGCCCAGGATGTTTTAAGCAACTTTAGCTGTATTTGGGTAGCTTGGGTATTTTTTCCTTTTTTTTTTTTTGTCCTTCCTGCATTTTAAACCATTTAAACTGTTGCTATTGCTAGCTTGTAGCTAATCCCAAGTTATGTTTAAGTTACATTCGCTAATGTTTCTGTCTGCTTCAGTGCTAACATCTGTTTAGATTTTGGTATGGTTTGCCATCATCGGCCATATTGTTGTTATTTTTGCAGTATTTGCTAACATGTACTGTATATCTCTGAGCTAACATTTTGGCTAACTGTAGACCCAGTGATTTTACAGTATAGCTTCAATTCTTAATTCTTCCCCCTGTTTATTAGATTCAAATTACATATTTAAAAAAGACACATTTTTAAATTAAATTAGGTCTAAAAGAGTTTCCTAAACATCAGATTGATTAAGTTTGAGGCTCAGTTATAGACTTAGGAGTCAAGGCAGTTTGACCGCATGTATTTTCACATGATCAAATCTGAGACCACTGACTCAAAACCAACATTACTGAGGTCATGTAGAGAGGAGACAACGTATTTGGAAGTGAAAAAAAGAAAGGAATAAATTACTTTTTAATTAAAACAGAAATTTAAATCTTGCATAATTTATGCAGCCGTCACTGCCTACGGTGACAGATTTTTTGAGCCATGAGTTTCAAAGCTTTGGTTTCCTCACATCTGTGTTTGATTATTTGAAAACCAAATTATTTGAGAACTCATGGAACCAAAAACCTCTGACAGAATAACAACAATTGACTTTTTCATCCCACAACGGGAAAATTTACAGGGTGAGTCTTTGTAATCGACACAGGAGGAATATGTGGTTCTTTGCTCTCCGCTTGCAAAGCAGGCGTGCTACCACTGCCCTTTGGAACTACAGAAATTGACTGTGTGTGCAACCAACACAGGCTAAATCAAGCGCTAGAATCTTGCGTTTCTTAAACTTGTCTGTTCTGGCCATTAACATATGACAGAACTTTAGTGTCCAAAGGTGATCCACCAACAAACTCTAAACTAAAATGGTGTTAAATAAGAAATAACAATGAAAAACATTCAATTAAATGTAGGGATGTCTGATAATATCGGCCAATATTAGCTTAATTAAAACTACAAAAATCTAAAAGCAGAGTTCCAGTTTGTGACTGTTTGATGAAGAGTTTGACATCAAGTTGTGGTGTTTAAGGTTGATTACGGGGGGAAAAAATGTTTTCCCTATTTTGCATTTGTTCATTTTGTTAATTGTAATTAGCAAATTCTTTCTATTTTTTTATGTTAATGATGTTTTGTGAGGGGTTACAGCATCTCCTCTGCCAGCAGATGGCACCCTAGGTGACTACCTATGTGGCCTATTCTGCGTTATTATCTCTGGTGTGGGTGTGAGTGGGGTGACACACACATGATATCATGCAGTATATAATTTAATTTGACATATTTAATATAAATATCATTATTATTTTTGTTAGGGCACTTTCATTTTGGGACTTTTGTGTTTTTCCTTTAAGTGCAGCCTCTGTTTGGTGACAGCTTTAGAGCCCTCTGCTGGCTCATTCTGCACATCATTAACAACAATTTACAAAGTAGTAATGATTAAATCCATTTAGTTTGAGTTCTGACGGCCGTGAGAAAAGAACTGAGACCCAGAAGTGTACCATGGGATTGTTTTTCAAAATAAAATACCATGAAAACTGATATTAATTTTGAAAAAAAAATCAACTTAACTAAAATATAAATGATCCACAGCCCGGTCCCCGGCCCAATGATTGAGCACCTCTTGCCAGCTCGAACGAATAACAACAATATCATTTATCTTTGCATTTCCCCAAGACACAAAGATCACATTTTGTGGCCCAGCTTCTTCATCGAACTGTAAACACCGACACTTTCCCAAGCTTAGTGATCAAAACGTACGATTCTCGTCACTTGACACGTTTTACTGCAGTCGTCCCAGAGTTCCCTGCTTCTGCTTATTCCAAATTTAAACTCATAGATGATCTTTCCATCCAACATTATTTGTGTTGATTAATTATGTGCAGTGTTAACTGCACAATATTTTAATAATAAAATAGTGATTAAAAAAATGATTTTTTTTTGGAAGAGATTTTTTTTGTTTTGTTTTACTTGATTCTGTCCTCTAACTGACATTGCAGTCCTGGCCCTCAGACAAGTGCTCTCTCTCTCTCTCTCTCTCTCTCCCTCCCTCTCTCAGCCTGAGTCAGGCATCACGTGACACGTTCAGCGTTAAAAATTCCACAGCGACAAGCCATCACACCAAATGAGCCATTTTTTTAATTCCAGCAGAAGCATTAAGCTGCCAAAGTCTTAAAGATGCTGCCCTGGACACGGCTGCTGGGTGGAACGGAGTAGTTTTTTTGAATTGCTATAATTTTCAAATCAGACAAATGGAGACTGAAACGACGGAACGGATTCTCTCAATTTTCAGGAAGTTCTACATAGGAAAGTGAAACCATATTCCCTGTGCCATAGAAAACAGAAGAATCAAACAGACAAACATTGTGTATTAGAAAATTAGAAAATGACTTCTTTATTTGTGGGAGTTTTTCTGGGCTGAAATGACCAGGATGTAGAGAACAGCCTGACTCAGGAGTTTGAGAGAGCTTTATTGTTTTTCTCTTCACCCAAAATCTAATTAAAGATGCAAATGTGTACTGTTGTCTGTGGTCGTCTCCGGTCGTTTCTTTCACTTATTCAAAGTTCTACAAAGAGTCTCTCTCTCCACTCAGAAAATTAAAATAAATAAATAAATAAATAAAAACCATAATTTAACTCTCTCCTGCGTTCTACCATGGGGAAATTTACAGTGTGAGCAACAAAGCTGCCACAGGAGGCGCTACTAAGTGTACCACTTAGTGGTTCCCGTCTAAAAAAAAGTATATATTTCTTTATCTTTTCTTCTTCTTCTTTGTCTTGTTTCCCTTGAAAATAGATTTTATTTTCAGTCTTTCTCATCATCTTTTTGTTAGTCATCTTTTTCTTTTTTCTTCTTCCACTTCAACTTTTCCATTTTCTCCCCGTCTTCTTTTTTGTCTACTCTATTTTTACTTCTCGTTTCTTCTTCTGCTTCTCCAATTTCATCTTCATAATTCTCTCTTCGTTGTCCTCATCCTCCTTCGTTTAGTTGTCACTTCTTCATCTTTTGATTTCTCTTGGTAGCTGAGAAGCCACGGCTAAAAAAAGCTAGCATGGCTGTGAACAGGCCCAGAAGGTGGGGGCGTGGTTTCACATGGAAAAGACGACCGACCGTTCACACTCACATTCACACTAGTCGTCAACTATTGACCTAACGCTGCATGTCATGGCCTGGTGCAGGAGAAAACCCAAATACACACAGAGGAGAATAGGCGAACTCCTGACTGATCAAACCGATGACCTCTTTGTTGTAAGGCAAGAGCACTCACCACCCCACCACCATTTGAAACCAGATTCAAAGATGTATTTGATCCTGCTTTTGTTTGCTCAGAGTTGGACTGAAAGTGTTTTGAGACTCACCCCACAGCGTCTGTCAGCATCACTGGAGGACCAATCAGATCGCAGGATCCACCTAAAGTGTGTCACACATCAGAAAACTCACAGGTCAGAACAATGCTGGGGGTTTCAACACCAACTATATCTGTCGGGGCGGGTGCAACGTTTTTTAGACAGACACCTTGGGGTCAGAACAGTCAAATTAAATGAAATACAAATTACTCATGGGCCAGACTGGAAGGCTCAGCGGGCCAGAATCGGCCTGCAGGCCGTCAGTTGGTGATCACTGACTTAATACATTTGTACTAATGTGAATGTTACTAATAGAAATTTGAAATGTCCATATTGCTACCTTCCAGTGGACCACCTGCAGGAAGGTTCGGGGGGTTGGTATGGTACAGTGTGACGGTAACAGATAAGCGGACCAAAATGGATGGATTGATGGATGGAAATGTCCATATTTTGTATCTGAACGAAAAACACAGGAAAAAAAACATTCAACTTCATTATTTGGTCTTTCAGAGACATGAAAAAACACAGATAAGGCAGCGCTGACACTCAGGGAGAGAGGATTTTTATCTCCCAGCTCCAGAAACACCTTGATCTCCTCCATCCACTCTGGAAGATTTAATATTCCCTTCACACACCATGTACACACAGCCAAAGCCAACCCTGACCTGAGAAAATGCACACCAATATGTACCAGGACTTATGGCTGTGTAAGCAAGTGTCCCCCCCCTGTAGGTGGAAAAATATATTTTATCTTAAAACATCTCAGAGTCTTTCAAGATCAGAAGACACCTTTACATCATCTGAACACCTTCAGGCTTCTAAGGACACGGAAGATGAAGGGAAACATCAGCGTGGAAATGGACGGAAACCACAAGCACACGCAGACCCTCACAAACCAATGTGCTCCAGTGACAGTACAGCATGGACATTAGAGGTACAGTTCTGTGTGTACTTCAGTATTGACATTACGGTTCAGTAAAAAAATGTCATACATATACATACATGTATTTAAATATATATGTATGTGTATATGATACACAGTGACACTGATATGTTTCAGTCATTTAGCTGCTGCTCCTGATGAGACACACACATAGCCCCCATTAACCCTACGAGGCTACTGCTAACTGCTAATTATTGTCATTGTAATACCACCGCTGGACACAACTGAATGACTGAAATGAGCAGCGATGAGGTCACAGTTGTGTTCAGGGGAAGTTGGACTTTGTCCCGCCCTACATTACCATGGTTTATATATATAAATATATTCATATACAATATACTGTATATACATTTTTTTTAATTCTTAGTTATTCTGAGTTAAAACGTTGGGCTGGAGTCTAGTTGACAGAGTATAGCCCACATGACTTTTAGTTAGCTTTCCACCTTTAGTGATATCCTCGGTTCTTTTTTGGCTTTTTTAAAAATTGGTGTGCTTTTCCCTAAACTGTATTTTCTCTTAGTACCTACAGAGTTAACGCCAAGCTCATTGTAGAACCATTGCTCAGATTATTTTTACTAGCATATGGGGTCCCCAACCCCTGATCTATACAGTCTTCCAGTTACAAACGTCCCTTCAAGGGGAACTGTATTGCTGATGTGGCCCCCGGTGAAAATGAGTTTGACACCCCTGGTCTGGTGGGTCAAAGAAATCCTCACTCATTCTGGTCCGATCTGGCTAGCGTTAGCAAAACACTAAAGTATTGCTATTAAAAATATTGAGACTCTGCAGTTAGCTTTGAAAGTGCTGCTTGTAATACAAGCATTTTGTTTCATTCCTCCTCATCAATGAAACATTTGCAATAAATCCAATTTGTATATATACCCTTGTTTCAAATGCTATATTTCTGCAGTAGTTTTTAGACAGACACCTTGGGGTCAGAACAGTCAAATTAAATGAAATACAAATTACTCATGGGCCAGACTGGAAGGCTCAGCGGGCCAGAATCGGCCTGCAGGCCGTCAGTTGGTGATCACTGACTTAATACATTTGTACTAATGTGAATGTTACTAATAGAAATTTGAAATGTCCATATTGCTACCTTCCAGTGGACCACCTGCAGGAAGGTTCGGGGGGTTGGTATGGTACAGTGTGACGGTAACGGATAAGCGGACCAAAATGGATGGATTGATGGATGGAAATGTCCATATTTGGTATCTGAACGAAAAACACGGGAAAAAAAACATTCAACTTCATTATTTGGTCTTTCAGAGACATGAAAAAACACAGATAAGGCAGCGCTGACACTCAGGGAGAGAGGATTTTTATCTCCCAGCTCCAGAAACACCTTGATCTCCTCCATCCACTCTGGAAGATTTAATATTCCCTTCACACACCATGTACACACAGCCAAAGCCAACCCTGACCTGAGAAAATGCACACCAATATGTACCAGGACTTATGGCTGTGTAAGCAAGTGTCCCCCCCCTGTAGGTGGAAAAATATATTTTATCTTAAAACATCTCAGAGTCTTTCAAGATCAGAAGACACCTTTACATCATCTGAACACCTTCAGGCTTCTAAGGACACGGAAGATGAAGGGAAACATCAGCGTGGAAATGGACGGAAACCACAAGCACACGCAGACCCTCACAAACCAATGTGCTCCAGTGACAGTACAGCATGGACATTAGAGGTACAGTTCTGTGTGTACTTCAGTATTGACATTACGGTTCAGTAAAAAAATGTCATACATATACATACATGTATTTAAATATATATGTATGTGTATATGATACACAGTGACACTGATATGTTTCAGTCATTTAGCTGCTGCTCCTGATGAGACACACACATAGCCCCCATTAACCCTACGAGGCTACTGCTAACTGCTAATTATTGTCATTGTAATACCACCGCTGGACACAACTGAATGACTGAAATGAGCAGCGATGAGGTCACAGTTGTGTTCAGGGGAAGTTGGACTTTGTCCCGCCCTACATTACCATGGTTTATATATATAAATATATTCATATACAATATACTGTATATACATTTTTTTTAATTCTTAGTTATTCTGAGTTAAAACGTTGGGCTGGAGTCTAGTTGACAGAGTATAGCCCACATGACTTTTAGTTAGCTTTCCACCTTTAGTGATATCCTCGGTTCTTTTTTGGCTTTTTTAAAAATTGGTGTGCTTTTCCCTAAACTGTATTTTCTCTTAGTACCTACAGAGTTAACGCCAAGCTCATTGTAGAACCATTGCTCAGATTATTTTTACTAGCATATGGGGTCCCCAACCCCTGATCTATACAGTCTTCCAGTTACAAACGTCCCTTCAAGGGGAACTGTATTGCTGATGTGGCCCCCGGTGAAAATGAGTTTGACACCCCTGGTCTGGTGGGTCAAAGAAATCCTCACTCATTCTGGTCCGATCTGGCTAGCGTTAGCAAAACACTAAAGTATTGCTATTAAAAATATTGAGACTCTGCAGTTAGCTTTGAAAGTGCTGCTTGTAATACAAGCATTTTGTTTCATTCCTCCTCATCAATGAAACATTTGCAATAAATCCAATTTGTATATATACCCTTGTTTCAAATGCTATATTTCTGCAGTAGCCAAAAATAGACCCCCACATCTGTAAAGACTGGCATGAAATCAACATGAAAACTGTGCCTCAAACTTCATTCATATCATTCTTCTCCATAGAGCAGAGCAAACACTGCAGACAATGTGATAATTAAATCACTGGAGGCAACAGGGACACCTAGTGGGAGCTTAATGACTTGAGTGAAAGATGCTGCACATTTTACACAGTACAGCTGACATTTAAAATCTAGGCTGTAGCTCCAGCACAGAAGATGCTGAGGAGCAAAAATGAAATTGCTCTCCAGCGCTGTGGGCTACAGAGTGTGTCTACATCCATTATGGGGACCACAGTCTGGTCATACATCAGCAAGGACATGTGGGATAAGGGCAAACACAACATGTAGCAGCAGAAAGTAAACACACAGAGCTGTTTCTGCATGGACCGCAGTGTAACAATGGAAATAACTGGGTCACAGCACTGACTCCACTCAGTGGAGACATGCTGCCGGTATTTACAAATGGTTGGATATAAGAATATGATCGCTTTGGGTTATAAAAAAATATTACTATTAAACAATAGTTCTCAAAATATGGGACATGTACCACTGGTGGTACTAGGACTCCCCCTAGTGGTGTGCAAGGGTTTTTGGTATTTGCGCTTTGTTTGTGTTTTCACAGTGTGGCCAGATGTCCCCGCGAAAAGTATCTACACATCTCCTAGACCAGGAGTGACCAACCAGTCAAGAGGCTAGGAGCCACAATTCTTACTGTGTTACTGCAAAGAGCCACATGATCTACATGGGCACACATGAACGGCCCCATCCCTTCACAAAAACGAAATACAATTGGACAAATTTTCAGGAATGAGCCGAACCGATCTGATACCTTAGCCCACACGCTCAACTTAACTTCAACCTTTTATTCCCGCCACAGCACAATTAAAATGATCTTTGGATAAAGGGCATAACTTCAGATACAACACTGCCACAGAGTGGTGACATGAGGCACTACAAACATGTGCAAACAATGCAGAATAAAAAGAGAATAGAGAATAAATAACCATTCTGAACTTCAGTCCTTCAGTTGTTGACAGGAATCTAAGTCGCACGTACCTAAAAAATGACAACATTCTGTTCCTTATGTGCCTTTGAAAACCTTGAAAGTTCAGTTTCTAATCCTATAAAGTACTACACCAGGGGTCACCAACCAAATTTGATCATTTATTATTTGATGTTGGAATCTGGTCAACTGGTGACCTATGGGCTGAATCTGCCCCACCGGACCGTCCAATCTGGCCCACGAGCCACCAGTTGGTGATCACTGTACTACTGCACACTGAAAACGACTTTAAAGTTTCAGTCCTGTATGAGGTTGTAGCTACACATCATTTCTAGGTCGTAGCCACATCTTCAACCCTGAGATCCTATCTTTATACACTTGTCCTACAATTTAAAAACTGAAGTCCACTTTTTGTCCCTTTTACTTCAAACTCGCCTTGAGGACATTTTTTTAACCGTATGCACACACAGAGACCTTAATTTCAAAAGTGCAGTGGTGGCAGCGACTTGATTTAGTAACATACCCTTCAAACAGCAGGAAGTGAGCAGGCGAGGGAGGAAATGGGGAGAATGGAGAAATATCTGAACCAGAACCTCTTGTCTAGAAGGTTGAACTTTTTTTTTCATCGATTGTTCTGTGTTTTTGTCAGCAGGTAAACAATAAAACAGCTGTGACCAGTGAGGCTACACACTCTGATACTATCAGCGTTTTTCATTTGCTAACGTTGGGGTTTTATGGGCCCTGGTGGGGGCAGCACACACCTGCACCAGCACCTGGAAAAGCCTGTGAACTGCATTTATTCCCTGTAAGATATGATGATCATTACATTATTCTGCTGCTGATCTAATCTGTGATTGGCTGGAGCCCAGGAGACTAGCTCCAGGTCTGGACCTGTCTGTCCGTTTGTGCTGATGGTTTGAGTTTAGGCTGCAGCCAGTGTTCTGTGTGAGTATTGGTTCTCCTCCATCTGTCAGTCGGCCTGTGTCACATGGCTTTTTCTTATGGCCTTGCACAAAATATACAATGATTCTGAACCTCCTTATAAATATAAAATAAAATAATGATTTTTTTAAATATTTCATTATTTTATTTTATATTTACCGTAAAAGAAGGTTCAGAAACATTGTTTTTTTTTTCACTTTACAAATACACAAGAATCTGGAAATATCTCTTCACCCTAAACTCTTTATGCGTCAATGCTACATAAACGATTAATAATAT
>NC_024320.1:6586888-6625096 GCF_000523025.1 Cynoglossus semilaevis
TATATATATATATTATGATATATTGATTTACATAGGAATATTGTATCCAATATATGATGGGGCACACAGTTGGTGGGTGGTTGGTTCACTAACCTTACAGCAAGGAGTTCAGCAGTTCGATTCCTCTGGTTTGCTCCCACAGACTGTAAGAATGAACAGGTTAATGGATCACTCTGTATTGACTGTAGGTGTGTATGTGAACGATTGCTGACCGATCCAACCTTCAGTTCCTCACGGTGTTGGCTTGCAGCTAAATCGTCTTTCCTCCTGTATGAGTTGACATAATATGAACACAAGAGGTCAGTACTTCATCCTAGTTCCCGACAACAGTTGCCGATGTTTTCATCTTAAATCTTAATTTCTTGCTTGTTGACGTCTTCTATCACTGTTGCGCACACAGGTGCGTGTAGTGTCGGGTAAATAATTAACATTACGTTCAATGATGGAATTACTTCGAATTAAGTCTTGTTATGTGAGAAATCTGATTTATTTTCATTGTTCCAAAAGGAAATTACATAAACTATAGCTGAACAATGACTCAATTAACAACAATATAACAGGGATTCCTTAGCTCCGTTTTTAAATATATCAAATAATGGGCTTTAAATTTTTTAACTTAATTATTGATTAAGAAATTTCAGAACACCTGTGCATAGACATTTTGTTTTGTAATACTAATTAGTAACTATTTTTGTTATAAAATGTATTTTTTTATTTTACAGAAAAGTAAAAATACTAGGAAAAGGAAGTACTTTTTATCGAGAAAATACGACCTAAACACAGTCTTAAAACTGGCCAGAAATAGTTTCTGTGCAGTACATATTACTACACATCTATTATAGTCACCTGGCTGGAGTCACAGTACAGTAGTCGTATTGTTACTGTGATTTCTGACGTTTCCCGTCCTTTTTAAACATTTAGCGGTGGACAGCACGCTCTAGCGGTTTGTATCTGCAACTGCAAGCACAAAACTCATTAAAAAGGCAATAATATTTTATTCAAGTGAATAACAAGGTACAGTAAATAGAGAGGAGTTGATTAAAGACCTAAAGTTGTCGACTGGCACCTTTCATGCTTTCACCAATACAGTGGTGTGTGCTAATATGTCAGCATGCATCTAGGGGAACAACGGCCCCAAGAAGAAAATAAAAATCTTTAAACGATCAATTACACTTTAGAAACAATTAGAATTAAAGCAGACACTGACTTAGTAGCCCTGTCTCCCTGACATAGACTGCACTGGACAAGTCCAACTATTGTACTTATAAAATATTTATCACAGATTCAGCTTGTTGTGCACTGTGATGACCCTGTACTCTGACCTTCATCACTCAGACAGAAATATTAACAAGGCAAAAAAGCCCTTTTTTCTTTTTGTTTGTTTACATTACGTTTGAGCGTCATCTAAGTGAGGTTTGTAGGATTTTGATTTTATGGAGGTTAAATGAGGTGATGTTTCACAATAAGGAATACATTTGAATTTATGATTATTTATACCATGATGCCTTCAAGGCCTGAGCTTGGCAAATGAAAAGCCGCGTCATGTCAAAGTCAAGGGCGCCACCTGTTGGAGGGGAACTCAGCTGCATGAACGTAGAAATAAAAAGTAATTGTTTAAATCCTCAACCCGTAGACTTTCATCTGTATTCTGAAAAAAAAAAACCCAGATATTTTAAAAATAAATAAATACATATTTTCAGTCTCTGGGAATTACTTTTTTTATCAACTGTTCTTCTTCTGTATTCTTTTTACACCATATTGCACAACAATGTATTGTTTTTATTTGTCAAACAGTAGGATCTGGCCTGAAAAATCCTTTGTTATTTCACTTTTTTAAGAAATCCTGTTTTAAATCAATCATCAATAACTGAACCTTTAAGGTCGTCATAGAGCTGCTATCTACGAATGCTTTGTGTGGAGTGGGTTTGCAGGGCACCGTACCATAATCTCACCTGGGGCATTGAAATAAAAGCTAGAGCTGACTCAGGTAGTCAGAGTTGTAAAATGGGGTCACATGATCAAAAGTGTGAGACGGGGATTTATATTGTGAGGTAAAAAACCTGATAGTACCTGGGATTAGAGATTTGCCTAATCCTGGATTAATACACAATTCTCTGATGTTGCAGCAGGGTGGCAAAATTGGTCAAATTTTGCACTGAATGATTTAGAATGTATAACAGGATTGTACCCTCTGCTAAATCATAATAACACAGAATTTAATCTTTATCATTTTGGTCAATGTTCCACAACAAGGATAAGATCACGACTGGACTGTTCGACTGTTAATACCAAAATTATCTTAAAGGATTAGCTGTTGATCCCCAGCCTGGACAATGTGAGAAGTGACTTAGAAAAACTCCGTCAACTCAAACAGACACTTCACTTCCACACAGTTGGTGAAAATCTTACAAAAGACACATCATGTGCAAAGTCATAAAAAAGGAATGTTCACACAGATCAATGACATGCAAGTAGATGCTTTTAAAAAAAATCTATTGACCCTTTTTCAACTTAAGTGCTGATGGTATTAATGAGTGGAAGCATTAAATGGAACCAACTCTTTCGTTTCAATGTTCTACGTGACGAAGAGACACTAAGATGGGAGAGATTATTTTATCAAAGAGGGAAAAAACTAACATGGAAATATATTATTTCTACTGCTTCATATTCTGAAATGACAAAACATAGAAGTACATATAAAGTACTTTTGGGTTCAATAGAAATATTTGTGGCCAAGTCCTTCGATCGACGATGACAACAGTTCAGGTTCAAACGCCTCAGTTGTGCATAGATAGTCTGCAGCAGAACTATGCTTCCTTCACTAAACTCAGCTCTAGCCTTTAAAAAAAACAAAAAACAAATAGTTTTAAAGGTTTGTTGTTTCTCTAACTAGTATTTACAAAATTGTACGCTTTTTTTTTTTTTCCTGAACATGTGCGTTAAATAACAGTAACATAAAACAGACCACGTGAGAACATTCACAAGTTTAACTTGAGGTTCTGCGTCCCTTATATTCCACACACAAACATCCACTGCAGGGATGTCTTGTCATGGGCAAGGGTGGGGGGGGGCGAGAGGGTAACATCCAGCTTCTACTTTACTTTAATATAGACAGTGACGCCTTCACTGTCCTAGTTAAAACGTGGAATAGACCATACTTTCTACAGGGACAAACTCTCAATGTATTTGTATGTGCTGCTCCGGATGGGATACTTCCCACCTTCAGCCACTATGGGGCAGTGTTTAACATCATTTGACAGCTGAAGACATACACTATCTTAACAGTCAGAATTCAAACCACTCTGACACTGATTTTTTATCATTGCAGTTGTCCCTATACATTGTCTAGACCAGTGGTTCTCAAACTACGGCACACTCTCAGTGGTGCTGCTTTAATGCATTCCATATAGATAGGAAATATATATACATACATACATATCTATGTATTTAAAACACAAATATGTGCTAGTGTGTGTCTGAGAATGATTTTACAAATTTATGAACATATACATACATAAGCACACCAATATAGGTGTGCATACATATATTTTTATATATATTAATAGATCATTTATATATGTACGTATATTTATATATACATACATATAATTGTATAATTTATACATATATACACATATATACAAAGTATTTATATATATATATATATATATGTGTATATATTTGTTGATACTATATATATATGTGTGTATATATTTGTTGATATAACTCCAGCTGCAGTGCTACTTCACTGGACAGTTGGACTATTAAACTGTCTTATCATCTTTTATTCTTTGAAGTAATAAATTCCTGATTTGAACAGCAGGGGTCTGTGCTGCTGTATTTTATGCTGATCGTTCTGGAGGCACAGAGAGAGACATTTATTATCTGAGATGGTACGCAGTGTAAAAAAAGTTCTGAAAACCACTGGTCTAGACCAGTCTGACACCTGAACAAAAGAAAAAACTGTCTGCTCCTCACCAAAACACATACATCTTACTGACATTTTCCACCTACAGTATTACAGAGCAATACATTCAGTCCTCAAGAGTGTTGCTGCTGCACTACGTCACACTTTATATACAACATAAATCAAATACATTAACTACTACCTTTGACCACAGGTGACCATCTAGGCCAGAGGTTTTCGACCCTCGGTGGCCCATGACCCCAATCTTGACATCACAAATTCATACACAATTTATATTCACAATGGTCAAAGAATATAGTAAGTTGTGTGTGGCGTTTTAACTTAATATTTTTTTCAGTTTTTTTTAAACCAATTACTAGACATTTCATTTGACCCCTCTTGAATTCCATGCCACCCCAGGGTTTAAAAGCACTGATCTATTACAAGGTCATTTCATTGTTCACACATAACACCTGTTTGTAAAGCTTCTCAATGTAAAAGAACCGTTGGTCAAACGGTTGCATTAAAAATTGTGCCCATCTATTATAAATAGCTTATATAGAGTTGCATTGGTAAAAGTAAACATGCATTCACTGAAGTAAACATTTTATCACTGCCCTTTTTTTTTTTTATTCAGGAAAAACCCTCCTGTTGATTCACTTCGAATGTGTCTGTACACCTGTCCACTAGGAGACCTCCACCACTCTGCAAAAACCCTTCCTCCCACCTGACGTTTCCCTGAAATATCATCAAGTTAATGTACAGTTAAAGACTAAACTACACTAAAACACAAAACTGTACAGTTGAAGCCTGAGACCAAAGCATGCTAAGACTATCCACGCATGCAGGAGGAGAGGAGATAAGTTAAGGTGAGTAGGCGCTGGAGACAGACTTTAAAGTGTAGTAGAATCCTACTGTGGACAGTTCTGTCTTCAGAGGAAGTCCAACACACAGAAGAAAGGGGGAAAAAACCTTTACAGTTGTTGCCAAAGTGCATTCCATCCTAAACTCTCACGTTTTCTCTGCATCTGCTTCATCTCCTAAGAGTGAAAGTGAGAGAAAAGGAGGTGCGACCAACCACCCGTGGAAATCTGTGAGTAAAGGGGCTTCATGCTGTGGTGTGTTTTTTTTTTTTTTTTTTCTGACTTATCCTCAGCCGAGCATCAGGAAAGAACCTCGTCCTCTCCCACATACGGCAGCTCCATGCTCCTCATGCCGTCTCCACTCTCCTGTTTCCTAAGTAACACAGCGACAAGAAGCAGCGGTGATAGTCAGAGAGGACTGCTGTCACTTCTATAGGGGCTGAAACCAAGCACTTCAGTGTTACATAAAGTCAGAGCAGACGGCATTGTGGGTGCTTTGCAAGCTGTTTGTCAGACCTTATTTAAGGGAATAACAAACACAAGGAGAGGAGGGAAAAATAATTATTGACATAAAAATACTTTACCTTTAGACTGGAGTAAAGTATGATTTGAATATAATAGGCAGTACATGGAATCAATGCAAGCAGCAAAATTAGGCTAGTATATTAGCAATCTAACTGATACAGTATAATCTGATGCAGTGATTCTTAACCATAGGGACGCAGACCAAACTTGGGCCGCCGGCGCCACCAAGAGGACCACAAATAACTTTCAGTTTTGCACTTGTGGACCGCAGGACTGCATTTAAACACGTAGGGTCAACCATCCAGGGAAATGGACAGTGGTCAAAAGAGGTGAAGTAATGGATGGAGTCAAGTTGGAATAGATGGAGACCAGTGTCAGTGACATGAAACAGAAGAGGGTTGTTGAAAGGGAAGGTTTCAACAGACAGTAGTGAGACATGCTATAATGTATGGTCTCTGTCCAATAGACAAAACTGGAGCTGGAGGTGGAGGAAATGAAGATGCTGAGATCTTCACTGGGAGTGACCAGGATGGACAGGATCAGAGGGACAGTTAAGGTGGAGCAGTTTGGAGATGAAGTTAGAGAGGAGAAGTGGAGATGGTTTGGACATGAGCTGAGGAGACATGGTGGAGATGATGGAGATGAAAGGATAGTGGAGATGGAGTTGACAGGAAAGAGGAGAAGAAGAAGACCTCAGAGGAGATTTTTGTGCAGGTTGTAAAAAATCACATGGAGAAACATGGAGTAAAAGCAGAGGAGGCCAGGGAGAGGGTGAGATGGAGGCAGATGATCTGCTGTAGCTCCCCCCTGGGGGCAAAGACAAAAAGAAGGAGGAAGAAGCAAATAGATATTAATTTCAAGTTTAAGTTTGAAAGGATCCCAAGGTCAGAACTTCACATTTTCAAATTTAACAAACCGTTTACCTGTTCTTTTGGTTTACTGGCGTTTACTTGGAATAATTGTTCACCTTAAATTGACCATAGGTGTGAATCTGAGTGTGAATGAGTGCCTCTATATGTGGCCCTCTGTTTGGGGCCACTGCTGTGCAAAATTAATCACTGTGTCTGCAACTAGTTACCTGTTTAGTACATGTGTACAGTTAGGTGTTCAACTAAGGTGTACTTTTTTTCACAAGATGGCGCCGCCCAAGTGGTCGCCTGTTGCAGCTGCTGCAAACAATGTTATTTATCTGCAACCATTCTCTAAAGCTTTTGTAATTTGGTATATTTTACTTTTATTTTAATGCACAAGTATTGTTTTTGCATTTTTTGTATTTGTATTATTACTCTTTGCAGTTAATCTCCTGTTTTATTGTAGTGTTTTTACCTCTGAAATTCCTCTGAGTGGGATCAATAAAGATCAATCCAATCTAATCTAATCTAATCTAATCCATTCAACTCTTCACTAACCACATCCATATACAATTGAAGCAGACTCTTGTGTGTTTTCAGAGTCTCTTTTGGAGTTTTGTGCAGCCTTGGACTTGGCCATTGAAGCCCAAGTGAAAAACACATCTGCCTCCATCATGCAGAGTTCATCTGAGTACATGGCGACTGCAGCAGGCACACTTATTCCAGTATTTTACCTTCTTTGGTTACAGTGTATGAAGCAGTGTCGCACCCTGCCTGCTCTGCCTTTCCTGCAGGGCAGGAGAAGGAGGAGAAAAATATTATCCTTCTTTACTTGTCAAATATTTGCAGCTCTTTTCGACAGCACAATGCTAAAATGACTTGTTTCTGTTATTTTAGCTTGCAACTATAGTAGAGAGTATTGCTTAATTAAAACAATCCTTCCTTACACAAGGGTTGGCCCTGAGGAGCCCACACTGCTGCGGTCCTCCTTACGCCCCCAGTCAAAGGGGTTCCCGAACGATCGCTTCCTCAGCATGGTCCTCACCAGGATCTGAAAAAAATAAAGAAGGTCAACAACCAAATGTGAACTTCAACTTTCCAAGTCACGTTTGACTGAAAGTTAGCGATAATGACTGTTATTAAAAACGTAGACATGAAGCTTGTACAGGCTGGGAATGAGAGCATTTCTCTGTCTATTACATTCACTCACAGCTGCACTGAGGCAATAAATAGCAACAGAACAGCAGAGCTGACATTTCCACAGCGAACACAGGCTGTGAGCAGCTTCACAGAAAAACTCTGTCTTTGGCGATGTTAATGGGACTTTGAAATAACAAATAACAGCACAACAAAGCAGACATTTCATTAGCTTTGACAAATACAAATCTTAAGATATCTCTAAGATATATTGAGTTTCAATAACACGTAAAAAAACTAATAAAATAGTTGTATCAATAATTAATAAGCCTAATAGTTTTAAATTTAAAGAGTAAAGTGTTTGTTGCTCTTGAATATCAGGGCAGGTGTTAATCAATAACGTTAACTTGTGGAACAAAACAAGGTTCCCACCACTGTTGCCAGACTGGGGATGTGTTTGACTGAGTTCTCCACCTCCTCCTCCGTCACCTCGATGAGCATGCAGCAGTTGTCGTCCTCTAGGGGCAGAGGCTCTGCTCCGTGCCTGGTCACCCAGGGGTGAACCTGGAAACAACAGCAGGCAAAGCCAGGAGATGAAGAAGAGGAACAACAAGAACAGGAACAGGAACATGCCGTTCTTGTATGACTTTTGTTACAAAACCAATCTAAAAGAAGCACAGTTAACCTCGGGGTTAGCCTTCAGACTTTTAGCTAGTTTAGTTTGTTTATCCTGACTCACCCACCTAACTTAAGGCAGTTTCTGTGCTCACTTCTGTTTATCTATAGGACAGCAACTTTTATATAAGCTATTTCTGGGCTAGCCTTTGGCTATATTTTCAGCTATTTTGCTGAATGGTATTTCTGGTCACTTTAAGTTACAATACATACATACAAACACACAGATCCATACATATACATACATAAATACATGCATACATGTACACATACAGGGGTCGGACAATGAAACTGAAACGCCTGGTGACCAAAGGTTGGGCTATATCAGCCTGGCCATCTGTATTGACCCTGTGGAGCTCCCGACGGACAGTTTTGGTGGGAACAGGAGAGTTGAGGTGCACATTTAATGCTGCAGTGAGTTGGGCAGCTGTGGTTAGCACTCGGACATCCCTTTCAGACAGCTTCCTCCTGTGTCCACAGGTACTCCTGTTGGATGTGCTCCGTCCTTCTTGGTGGTATGCTGACATTACCCTGGATACCATGGCTTTTGATACATCACAAAGACTTGCTGTCATGGTCACAGATGCAGCAGCAATTTGTCCACTTTTAAACTCTGATATGTCACCCATAATGTTGTGTGCATTGCAATATTTTAAGCAAAACTTTGCTATTACTCTGCTAACTGAACCTTCACACTCCGCTCTTACTGGTGCAATGTGCAATCAATGAAGTTTGGCCACCAGGCTGGTCAAATTTAGCCATGAAACCTCCAACACTAAATTGGCCAGTGTTTCAGTTTCATTGTCCAACCCCTCTATATGCATACACATACATTCATATAGAGCACAGATTATAATCAGAATATACAAATAATGACTAAAATGACTACAAAAAAATGTCACAACAAAATCCCAGTATTTCAACATACCACTAATGTACATTAACGCATCCTTTTTCCTCACCCTGTAATGTTTTAATACCTTTTTAATTAATTTTAACATAAAGACATCTGATGTGACTCACTCAAAGGTAAAGCAGAGGAAGTAATGAAAAGGTGATGAATATTTAGACAACCATGTTTACCTTAATCTGTGTGACAGATATCCTTGTCTCTGGATTCTTGTCCAACATTTTAAGCAGCAGATCTTTGAGATCATCTGATATATCAGCACTGTAACAGAAGAGGAGAACCTGAATATATTTACATCTGATTTAATATGTTGGTTTTCCTTTTTAAAAGAATGAAAGAGCGACGGAGCAGAACTGACTGTTCAGGTAAAACCACAGGCTGTGTTTTAATTTTCTGGTGTAGATTGAGGATGCGCTCGTCCATAAATGGACACTGTGAACAAAAGACATGTGTTTGTGTCTTCAGCACACAACAACATTTCCAATGAGGAGATACCCTTCACACATAAAGAGACGTACCACTCCAAAGACAAAGCAGTACAGCGTCACTCCCATGGCCCAAATGTCCAACGCCTGGGGGACAAAAAAAAAACAAACACTGTCACATACAGGATTTGGACACAAAACAACCCCCAGAGGGCAGCAGTGTAGCTCGGTACCTTTCCAGAGAAGTTCTTCCTGGTTTCAGAGAGAGCTTCAGGTGCAAGGAAGGCAGGCGTTCCCACCGTGCTGGTCAGGAGAGCATCGGTTCCTTCAAACTGGTTACTCACGCCAAAGTCAGCTATTTTAATGTGTCCGTCTTCACCCACCAACAGGTTGGAGGGTTTGACGTCTCTGTGGATGATCCTCTGGTAATGCACTGACAAAAGGGACAACATAGAGCAAAATTACTCCAATTATTTAAAACAAATCTGCCTGTGGAAAAAGGACGAGTTGTTCCTGAACAACATGTCTGATCTAAGAGGAAAGATCTTAAAATAACGCGTTCACCTCCAGAGGATTTTAATATTTAATTGGGAACAAATGGGAGGTTGTTGACCCAATTAAACAGGAGGGGGAATAAACATTACAGCAGTTATGGATATAAACAACAAGGATTACACCCACCTAGTCACTGCCTCAGTGTCAGAGGAATTGGTTTGAAGTGTATTTTTATCCAAACTGAATGTGCCATGACTTCCCAGCAGCAAAGCTTCCTTCAGCCGTGAATAAAACTAAATTAAAAAACAAACTGTCGTCTGTAGAGCTTTGTGTGATCATCGCCTCCCTCAATTCTAATCTTGTGAGCGACACTTGACGTGAAAAACTCTTCTGCTGTGCTTCTGAAACTAACTAAGGGTCACATAGGTGGGGCAAAGTAAGGCTTGTGGTTTGCTTGAGAGCAAAGAGCAGCAAAACAGACGGTGGGAGTGATTGGTTGAGATGGCTTCAGTCTGAGATGATCCTTGAGCCTTCATAGGTGCATTCGTTTTGTATTGTTTTAGATGAGACAATAACACCCTATTACACTGGGATCATACTTCTTCACTGAAGTATCCTCAAATAAATTCCAAGTACTTTCAAAAATCAGTTTCAATCTTTCTCAACGCCTTAATCCATCAGCTTTAACAAACTTTGGATTTTAAATCCAAATGTTCTATTATTTCTGCCAGCCGTTTAGCTTCCTATAGGCTAACATTAAAGAAGGGAATCATACAAATATGGTGCAAAATATTATACAAATATTAAAACAAATTTCATTTCAAAAGTAAATGTATAATTAGACTGACTCTGAAGCAGGAAGAGGTTAGGGTGGGCCTTTCATGTGAGTGAGTGAGAGAGAGAGAGAGAGAGGGTGAAAGAGAGACAAAGAGAGAGAGAGAGACAGTGAAAGAGAGGGAGAGAGGGTGAAAGAGAGACAAAGAGAGAGACAGAGAAAGAGAGAGAGGGTGATTGACAGATTGCAGCTAAACAACACAGCCAGGTGACCAACCAACAGCCTGCGCCCCTCAGATAAACAGCACAGATCCTGCCTTTACTTCTACTGTACTCCCCTGCAGTACGAGGCTGAGAGGCCAGAGAATGAAAGTAGGCTTAGACTCACGGTATTCAATTCCCCTGAGCAGGTCCTGGAAGTAAAAGCGTGCCTGGTCCTCACTGAAAGCTTTGTCAGTTGGCACCTCCATCACAGCCCTGAACCCATGAATACAGAGACAATGAAGTGTTCACCATTAGCCATCATAAATGACTGGATTTAGTCCAATCCAGCTCCACAATCAACAGTAATTCAGGAGGATTAGCTCACCCTTGTTTCACCAGCTCAAACACTGCAACAGAAACAACACGAGAAGTCAATGATGAAAGCTTTTTAATTAACGCTACATGAGCGGTAAACACAACATGTAATTTAATTACTTAATTTTACATGTCACTGTAATCATGTCGTGTGTATGGATGTGTTCTGGTCTAATTATACTTGTGGGGACATTTTTAAGGATAATCATTTTGCTGTTCTGGGCATTTTCCAGTTGAGAGACAGGATATTTTAAGGGTTAAGATTAAGTTTGGATTAGGATTTGAATTTGAGAGATTAGAGTATTATTAGCCCAGATTAATGGTATGGATTAAGATTGACAAGGCACCAGAGAATGCATTAGGTCTATGTGTGTGTGTGTGTGTGTGTGTGTGTGTGTGTGTGTGTGTGTGTGTGCATAGTTTCAAGCCTGGCTAACAAATGAGCACATACCCATGTACAGATGGTCTTCACTGGGGTCATCCAGAACCTGGAACCAAATCAAGGAGAACGGAAATTACTGCTATGGTCACAGATGTACATAAAAAATACTTTTATTTATGTTTAATTATTATTGTACAAAACAAAGGGAACATTATACACACATGTTGATCACATTTAAAGAATACAAATATACTATCTAATATTATCCTTGAGGAGTATTACTTGTTTTTTACACAAACTCTTTACTGTGACTGTACGTACTTCTACCAACTTCACCACATTAGGATGGTCCAGCTTTTTCAGGATGGCAATCTCCTGATACACTCGCTCCAGGGGTCCTTTAGGCGGAGCAGGACCCTCAGGAGCAGCTTTGGCTCCTCGTGGTGGAGGTCTCCCTGATGATGGAGGAGAGGAGGATCAGCCAGAGAAGAAAAAGAAAAGGAATGGCCGTGTGTGTTTTGGCCCATTTCAGATTTGTTCCTGTGCCACTGTGGAAATATCAAACACTGTGCTCTCTGCTGTGTGGACCATCTGGTCCTGGCTGCAGACTTACGCGGAAATCCCGCCTGCCTCATCAGCCTCTTCTTGGACAAAACCTTCATCGCCTACAGGAGAGAGGGTGAGATGGTTTAGATGGAGCAACGGAAAGAAAGTTGACGGGGGAAGTTGAATTGGCGTGGATCTGTGACTGTGGGTGTGGAAGCCAGACTTCCCATGTGAGAAGAAATGAAATAAATGCATATAACTCTTGTATGTTGGGCTTGTTTATGTTTTATCCCAAACAAAGAGCAAATAAAGTGTCAAAAACATAAAATTATATTAGCCGATATATACTGTAATAATAAAGAGCCAAATAACTTTTAATGACAAATACAATTGGTCGTCCCACTCTTCCATCTGCGGTCTGTGAAGTTATCAATACAACTATCTATCAAATTGGAAGAAGAACTAGTGTCACATTTAATGAAGTGAAATGAACTGTAAAAACCTGAGATTCCACTGGCTGCATCAGCCTGAATAAGACGAGGCAGGAGTTTAACGGCACGCTGTTTAGTGTCTCTAAAAACTAATACAGTTCATTTCAGTCATTTGATTTCCATTTTACTTTTGGAAAATTAAGATGCTGTTAATTATTTTTACATGAGCAGTTTGAATAAATGCAAAATATAATCATCAAATAATGAGGGCGATGATAATCTTTTCCAACATCCTTTACTAAATGCTTAGCACAGTATTTTTGTAGTGTACTAGTACCTTATTTATTAATAATAAACTAAGATAGTTAAACTAACTAACTAAGTTAAACTACATTAGTAAAGTTAGTAATCGTGTCACCAACTGCAGGATCAGGATGTGATCCTCACCACTGCCAGGGAACACTATGTTATTATGGGAATATTACAGTCATTGAAAGTGACATTTCCCACTTTGGTAGGAATATTAACATAACCTTCTCTGCGTGCTCTGTCAGAGTCAGACATTTTAATAAGAACTGCAGGAACAGCAAACAGTGCCTGCAACACTAGTCATTGCAGCAGAGCAGAGACATTTTCTGGGAACACACTCACATGAAATCAACGTGACGAGAGGACACGGACACAGACATTTCCCCCCACCGTCTGTGTCTGTGTGTGTATTGTTCTTGTATAGAGGTACTTAGGGGGGCAGTGTTCTGGAAATGCTGTTGTTGGACTTGTGGGGACATTTTTACAGCTCTGCACTGAGTGGGAGGATATTAGAGTTTGGGATCATGTGGGCTGATCAAGGTTGGTATACCTATACTTCTGGGCACAGTGTTTTGACAATACTTTTGTTGTGGGGACACTTGGTCATTGCGGGGATATTTTGCAGGTCCATACTGAGTCCAAGGGTATTTTGAGTTGGAATTATGTTTAGGCTGAGTTATGAAAAGATTACAATTAGTCATATATTTGCTTAAGTCAAGGTTAGCGTAAATGGACTAGGAATAGGGATACATCTATGTGGGGTGGCCCAAATGTATAAAAACCAGTGTGAGTGTGTTTAATACTGGTATAAATATATCTGTGGGGACAGACTTTTGCTACAGGACACCTGGTCATTGTGCTGATATCTTGCAGGTCCACAGTGAGTTTGTGGGTATTTTTGATTTGGGAAAGGATTAAGATTAGTCATATATCTGTCCATAGTCAATGTTAGGCTGAAGGGCTGGGGAGATATGTCCATGTAAAGTTGTCAATAAAAACACACTCCGTGTGTGTGAAGTTGCAGTGAAGTGTTACACATCTGCACTAGTGTTTGTGAACAGAACTCACATAGTATGTGTTGTCGTCCTCATTGTAAGCCAGCTTGACAACTCCGTATGAGCCCTGGTATAGGAGGAGAAGAGAAATGGGGGGAAAAGGTGATAATTGAGCACCTGTCATTTGATTTTGTACATAAAATGATAGCATATAACACTTTGTGCTAAGCTAAGGCGTGTGGTAAATGTAAACACATGCACAGAGAGTGAGTAACACACAAACATACAGTTGACGGACATGCGTGGGCTCAGAGTGAACGCTGTAAGAGTAGCAGCTGTTTCAAAGAGAACAGAGAAATTCAAATTACTCCCCCCCCCCCCCTCTCTCCCTCTTCCATATTTGATTTTGCCTAATTAAGGAATCTGGTTTGTTTTAACATGCTGCTGTGCCTTCAGACAAAGGAAATTTCAGGAAGATGACCAGGCCCAGTCCACGAACCGTGTGCAGAAATTCATGCAAAGCAACAAAGTGCAATCACATCCAGCAGGAGAGTGGACTTTTGTTTGGTTCTGGGGATGACGTGAGAACAGGAACCTCATTTAAGGCTACAGAGAAAACTAGCAGAAACAAAAGATGTGAAGAATCTGTCTTATTAATGTCACAATCTAAACCTACAACCACACACTCCTACTAGCTTGTTCGCTTTCACTCTCTCACACACACACACTTGTATCCACTCAGCTTTGCACAACCCTCAGAGAGTGCTATTTATAACAACCTCTCATCCATCTTCCAACTCTCCCATGGCCACGCTAGTTTACACAGAGTTTGGGAAACGAGGACAGCCGAGAAAGAGAAAGATAGGGTGAGAGAGAGAGAGAGGAAATCAGAAGCTGTTACTGCCTTGGTGATGTGCACTGCCTGACAGACATGCAGTGGGCGGAAAGAGTCATTAAAAAAAAAGAAGAGAAATCAGTGACTGATCTCTCATGGTACCTTTCCAATCTCGTCTTTCAGCTTATACTGGTTGAGCTGCACACAGTCCTTGAAGAAAAATGAGAGCGAGAGACAGAGAGAGAAAGGGAGCGAGAGAGACCTTTTTCAGAATAATTGGAACACTTTCATGTCAAAATGCTGGCGACTGTTGTACTCTTTCTTCGCTGACTGTCTTGTAACACAAAGACATAGCGGTTTTTCTCCTTGAAGCACACCTAGATTCACTTTCCCGTCTTTTGTGAAGTTTCCTTCCTTAAGAATCAATTTTATCTTAAGTATTTTGGGATAAAATCTTGACGTTTCTCTCCCTCTTCTATTAAAGTCAAATATGTCAATGCTGCAGTCTAGTCCAGTGGGAAGCCGACACTTTGCGGGTCACAAATTGAAATGCACTGTGGTAGTTGTAGTTCATGGTTAAAATACACCCTCCAGCAACATAGTTATCATTAGTCAATTAGTCCACCGGGCCAAATGAAATGACTTGGAGGGACGTGCGACTTAAGGTTACACAAAGACATTTATCCCTGATTGATCAGCACTTTAATACAACATTATTATTAGCTGTTGACATCTGTCACTC
The DNA here is from genome assembly GCF_000523025.1 of Cynoglossus semilaevis. Taxonomy (NCBI): domain Eukaryota; kingdom Metazoa; phylum Chordata; class Actinopteri; order Pleuronectiformes; family Cynoglossidae; genus Cynoglossus; species Cynoglossus semilaevis. The sequence continues at coordinate 6,602,270 of NC_024320.1, forward strand.
TGGATGTTGACTCTACTGCTTCATGTACAGTGTCAGCACAGATGAAGACAATGCTTGTCTGCCTGCCTGTCTATCTGCCTGTCTTTCTGTCTGTCTGCTTGTCTGTCTATCTGCCTGTCTGTCTGGCTCCTAACCTCCTATTTTCACCTCAGTATTTTCAGCCCCGGCAGCTGAATAAGTGTCTCTCCCAGTTTACAGAGTCCTTACTAAATGATCACACACCAGGCTGCTCCAGCTTCCAGGTTTTCAGGTCACCGTGGAAGAATATTCTTTGTTATACTGGACTGAGGCAATATTGCTCTTTAATTAAATATACAATATGGTAACGTTGGTGATCCTAGCTAACCTGCCTATACAGAGACCACTGGCTTACTTCAGCCTGTTGGTTATTTTTGGATAGAATATTGAGTACTGATTTTTTTGTTTCTTGTTGTTCAACAAAGATCCAGCCACTGTTCTTGTTCCTGTTCTTAATAAAATCCTTCTGCAGTCACATGTTTGTTCCATTCAATTCAGAGCAGTTTTCAACCTTGACAAATTTCATTTAGTCACAGTTCTGAGGTGATCACAAAGAAATTCTTCACAGGTGATGAGCTACAGACAAAGACAGACACATCCATCTACATTTACAGCCTGATCTCACCTTGCCTAATTTAATGAAACCTAATAAAAATCTAACCTTATCTGATTTAACCCTAACTCTAATCTCATTTAATCTAACACCACCATGTCAGGTACTTGATCTGGACAGGAAGCTCAGGATGGCAGTTAATAACGTAACTCCTGTCTCTGGTGAAAACGTTTATCTTGAATGTGTTAGGAACAAACTGAGCCGATTTTAGTGAAAACGTTTATCTTGAATGTGTTAGGAACAAACTGAGCCGATTCTACAGCGTTAGATGTGTTTAAAATGGATAGATTGGATCTTCTTTTGATGCCTAGTGAATTCCAGTGGATCAAAATGTAGAGCTTCAGACGACAGAAAGAAATGTAATTCTTGCAACTACTACATTAGAGCATCAGCCCAAGTCTGAACTTTTCTGCTTGCTTCTCTATGTTAGTGAACATGCAACGTCTTATGAGTAGAATGAAAAATGACACTAAAATGCTAGATTATGCCATATGTTAAGACTGGGATTTTAATATGTCACTTCAAATAATTAATTTCAGGTGACATAATGCACTAAAAATAAAACATCTATTCCACTTTTCTCAGTTACCTAATTTCTGGCAGTAACACTGATGTACTGTCCACACTCCAACACAGTAGGCGGAGGAGCCTGGATAAGAACATGGTTCTGTTCAAATTGTGCAACAGAGATTTCTCATCACCAGTATCTACAGGATCTACAGTGCAGGTCTACGGGTCGGTGGATATTTGAGATCTAACCTACAGTTGAACTCTGGAATCTTACCTTCACATCCACAATCCTGAGTTTTTACCAGCGTGCTGCAGAACTTCAGGCAAAAAGTTTAATGCAGTCATTAGGATGATAAATATTTAGGAGTGAATCTACCACAGGCTGCTCCTGGCACTAGTTAGTCTGTGTGCTCATGTGTAATGTTTCAGGTAAATCCCAAGAGAATGTGTGCAAGTGTGTGAGTCACCTGAAATAATTCAGGTGCAGCCAATAATTACACAATTACTTTGATCATTACACTGGATTAAACCTCATATTAGAACCTATTAAAGAACTTTAATCACTTTAAGAGAGTAAATATTAGTAATTGCTAATATGCACAAGGAGAATTTTAAAAAATAATATCACAAGATTAATGGCCTCAATTTATAAGAATAAAGTCAAAACCTTTAGAGAAAATAATTCAAAAACTTTTACAAGACTGAAGAATACAAAACCTTTAGAGAAAATAATTCAAAAAATTCAAACTTTTACAAGACTGAATTTTGTGATTTTGTGAGTAAGAAGTCGTATATTTATGAGAATAGTCGTAATATCAGTCCAAATTCGCCATCCCACACATTCTTCTGTGGCTGAGGGAAACTATTTATAATCAAATGTCTAAGAAATGCTGTTTACCTTGGCAAATAACAGTTTGTAAAATTATGAAATCATTAACATAAATTAACGTTTTTTTTCTCATAAATTTTTACACCTTTTTTCCCCCCATAGCATTTCCACTTTATTCTCGTTATGTTTTGACTTTATTCTCATAAATATACAAGTCGTAATTTTATTTACCCTTTATTGTAAATGTGGCCCAAATACTCTGTCATAAATAATGTGCATGGGATCATAATAAGACATAAGAAATGACATAATGTAATGTAGTAGTTTGTAATTCTTATTGATACCTGGAGGTCTGTGATTGAAACTCTGTGAGACTCCACAGTGGGGCGTCGGGGCAGACGAGGAGAGGAGTGAGGCGAGGTAATGGGTGAGTACGGTAACGATGGGTAAATATAGCGGCCATTAAGTCCTGGAGAGTTCCAGGGAGACGTCGCACTTGGTGAGCGTTCCTGCAGAGACAGCTTCCTGTCTGACAGATTCAATCTTCCCCTCTGTTCCTGGCTCTCGGGCTGCAGAGCTTCGGGCCGGCCCACCGTGTGGGACAGCAGGTCACAGGATGGAGTTGAGAAGGATCCTACCGCAGCAGACGCTGGATCTGGAATCTCAGAGCTGTCCATTTCTTCTACCTGAGGAGTACAGACAGTGTTGTTGTAATTGTGCAAACCTCCCATCAGCTCACACTGCTTCTGCAGATACCAAACCAAATGCACTGAGAAGAAGAAAAAGTCACAGCCCTAAAATGTGCATGTTTTATTGCAACAGTGCAGTGCAATAACATTGTAGCTCATATGACAGGTCAGAAACTCATAATAAATAATTAATTTCAAAACTATATTAGTCAAATTTTGGGGCGCTGCTTGTCCCGTTTCCAGCTTGTCCTTAACTCTGAGGTCAAAAGGTCACAACTTCTCAACCATTCATCATGTTCTGATTAGAATTATAATCACAGAATTCAAATTGCAAATTACCCGACAAAGTAGGCCTTAATGTGACAGCACAAACATTGTCTGTTTTTATCTTGAATATTTTTAATTTAGAGAACTGCTTCAGAAAAACAAAAAGAATCTGCACATTTCAAACATCCCTTATTTATCCCACAATGGGGGGAATTTACAGTGTGAGTCTTTACAACCGACACAGGCTGCCAGGGGAGGCACCGTGAAGTACATGGTTGTCGTGAAGTCATAGGCTGCCATTTGGATATACGGTTCCTGGGAATTAAACTCAGGACTCTCTGCTAGCAAGGCAGGTGTGCTAACCGCCACACCATGGAACCACAATAACAACATTGTAACATTACTGAAGACAATCGACATTCCTACTTACCTCTTCTTCTCCAGCCTCCCCAGGTGCTCTGCTGGATTCATAGTCAGTAATCACAATGAGGGACTCCATCGGGTCTGGAGAAGGGGTTTGGGCGTGGGTGGTTAAAGGTGGAGCAGGGCAGCTGCACAGCAGGTCAGGTAGGGGCTGTGAGGACTGTGCTGATGGAGCATGACTGCCACAAGAGGCCGCGGGCTCAGCAGAAGGCCAGGGAGCTGCGTGGCACGGGAACATGGTGCTTTCTCAGGAAGATCGATGACCGATGCTCCATTAGAAAAGGAACTCAGGAGGAGAAGGGTTCCTAGGACATGGAATCAGACTTTTTTTAAATTAAAGTTATTAACTGCATGGGCAGCATAACACACAATGTCTATTCAACAGATGGATGGAAGGTAAAAAGAAGAGAGATACATATTAAACTGATTAAAAAAATGTATGGATAAACAGTATTGATTGTTGTACAAATTTAAATATAAGGGACACTGAACAGGGTAAAACACATATAGACTGAATGTTATTATCATGTTCTCCATCCACTTATTGTTGCTCTAATTCACAGTCAAAATAGTCAAACGTTTTTTTCCACTCCAGCACCTGGTGCATAAAATAACATCTTAACGCCCGACATGCGTTAAGTTAGACTGCAATGACCAACTGACAGAGCCCATTGTTGAGACTAGATGCACGTTCAGGACTGTAGACTGATGAGGACAATATCAATGTATTGAAAAAAATGCCAAAACGTATTCAGTATGGTATCTCATGGTCATGGTTTCTAAAACTGGAATACAAGACGACTCTTTGTTTCAAGGAAATCTTTTTTTAGCTCTATAAAAACTGGATTAAAATGAACAAGGTGGTCTCTGAAATCTGTCAGTGTCAAGTGTCAGGGATGTATAAGTGGAACAAGACAGGTACCCTTAGCACAAGGCTCCTTCCATACTGCAGTTCTATTGTACATCACTATATATATCATAGTAGGTGTCTCTTCCCACACACGGTCCTTACTCTGAACTTGGTTTAAGCTCTTACTGTCTTGTGTTTTTATTAGCACCTCCCTTTGTATTCCTGCGTCGGTGAGATTTACTCAGCTCCCACAGACTGTCACCAACACAATCCTGTCAAAAGCATGAAAAGAAAATCAAGGAAATGTCTCCAGGGGTCCGTCTTTCTCTCCTCCTCTCCATCCTTCCTCCTCCAGATAATAGGCAGATAATAAGCTGAGTGATCATGAGGATGGAAGTGGTCCACTTGAAATTATGCAAAAACAGCTTCGTAAGAGTCACTCCATTTAATAATTAAACGTGTTGCATAACTAACATCAAAAGCACAGGAAATCACAGACTCTTAAGTCAGTCCACTCAAGGCTGAACTTTTCCTTATTAACTGCACTTGTGTGCATTAATTAAAAGGAATGACGTGAACAAACAACCTGCCTCTCCAGAGGTCTCACCAGCTTTAACGAAGACTGTTGGGGCACAGTCACGACAGTCGAACATGAATGTACCAACTTTTAAAGGTAAGGACTGACATAGGTTAACTTTGTTAATATTTTATGACTGTTAAAATCTCCTCCTCTGTAAAAATACAGAGTAACTTATCTCTGAATATTATTAGGAAAACAAAGGGATGGCTGAGCCTTTTCAGTTGCTGCTCCTTTTGTGGACAATGTACATTTAAAATCCTTGAATAACAAAGGGGTCCACCCCGTTATCATTAACTGCTGAGTCTGATTATTTGGGGTTTTTTGTTAAGTACGAATGTCCAATAATATCAGCCGACTCTTATTATCTGCCCAATATTAGCATATTATGTAATATCTGTACGAATTCTTATCGGTTTCTCCTCCAATAATGAAAACCCAGTAACTCAATGCCTGGGTTTCGCCTAATCATGTGTGCCCTAAAAACAGTTTTAGGGATATATATATATATATATATATATATATAGGGCTGTATATTGAAGTGAAAGTAACTAGATGGCAGCATTGCAGCTAATTTAATTAATCTCATACTCATACAGTGGTTTGTACAGATAAATAAATACATATTACCAGGCCTGCATCGGTATCAGATGATACCGGAATTTGAACCTTGTGTGTTTGGACAATATCGGATATTGGTAAAATGTTAATATCAGACATCCCTACTTTTAAGCTTTCTGACCATCTTGTTAATGAAGAATAAACACCGATAAAAGAAAAAAAATCAGCATTTTGGGATGATCAGCTTTTCTTTGTAATTCTATTTTTCTGTCAGTTCACTTCTGCCCTTTCAAAATACTTATACACTCTGATTTTTAACGATATATAAAAACCTGTTAGTTATGTCAACTATCTATCAAGTCAGAATGACATACACAAGTTGAACACAATAACGATAAACACCGTTGCTACGAATAATCACAACTTAGCAATGAAAAAAATCTACGATTTCGGTCAATGTTTTCGTGACCCCTGGTAAACACATTAGCTCTGCGTAGAACAGGCAGTGTCTGCTGAAACAACAGATGCCATACCACGCCTCTTACGATAATGACCTGATCTTCAATGCCAGGGCAGCAGGGAGGGCAGGAGGACTTATCAGAGCTCGCCACAGTACGAGCCATATAGGAACATTAATAATGACACATGCAGCGTCCTGCAGACATGCAAGTACTACACATGGCCATCTGGAGCTGGGGAAGATCCCCAGTTTCATTAACAGATCAACAGGGTAACTCTGTCAGTGATTTGCAGAGCTGGACAGCAGATAAGCTGCTGGAAAAGTAAGGATGAGTGTCCTTCACACAAGTAAACTGCCAGGTTACAGGCTATCAGTTTATCTAGATTGATTAGTTGTCTGAAGGAAAACAAATGGACAAAACACTGTATATTATACACATATACTGTATATATGTATATAAACCTATTAGATATACATATACGTATATGCACATATATATATTTAAAAATACTGTATAGACATGATGTACATGTTTACATTAGAATATAGCAGTATAGGCCTTCCCTGTTAGCTTCCACCACACAGGAGAGATGTTTATAAATGTTTATAAAGATGTTTATGTTTAAATGTTGTATTAATTGTGCATTGTATGTTTCGGATTTATTTAATTGAAAATGCAAACGTGAAAATGATATATTGATATTGTTGACAATATTTTCCCTGAGTACCACTGGTGGTACGCATACCACAGTTTGAGAACCACTGCTATAATATATATACTGTACATATTTACATATAAAGATATGTATTTATATACATACTTACAAATACATCTATATGTGTATATAGATATACACATATACATCTATATATATATATATAAACATATATAGGAACACCTGTATGTATAGTATGTATATATAGATATACAATTTCTTCTATTCCTTTCGGCTATGTCCCTTTTTTCTGGGGTTGCCATAGATATATATATAGAACATTAATGTATAATCAATCATTAACATTTCTAAACAACCGAGATACTTTACTAAGGATTATCCATCACATAAAGGAATTAAAAATCACCACATGCCAAAATTTAACAATTGGTTGCTTCACTTCCCCGACAATAAAAACTGTGGTTGAAAACAAAAGAGGATGTGACCTTGAGGTAAACGTGACAAGACCCTTTTTTGTTGATGAAATCAGTGATGAAACTGTGCCAATTTTCCTGGATTTCTTAACTACGAAACCAGTTTAAAAAATAAGAAAATTGAATTTGACATTTGAATAAATAATGAATAAATTAAATAATGGTTTTCAATTAAGAATTTGAACATCGTTTCACTTTATGACTGACTAAAACAAGGCGTTTTACGCATTACTTAAACATTACTTTTTATGGTTGACTAAATATTTAACAACATTCAATAAAACCAGCACATTCCTACAACCGAGTATTTCCCAAATTTCTGCTAGATAAATAAATGCACCAACAACAGTTCTATAGGGTTTCCCCCATGTCAACTTAAAGCCAAGAGGCTTAGCTACAACGTTAGCAGCTGCTCCATCTATCAACATACAGATGTTGTCAAGTGATGCTAGTGGAGGCTGACACACTACAGCCGATAAAACTAAAACAACCCTCGGTCACATTCTACATACAACACAAGTAGATAAAACAGCATACCTGTATGTTTATTTGACCAGCAGGTTTCCGTTATGAGGTCCTTTCCCTTTTTTCGGCTGCGGATGGAAGGCGTCCGTGTTGCTACAGCTAAAGGCTAAAGACAGTGTGAAGAGCGGAGACAGTAACAGACTGATTAGAGACTGAGACAGAACAATCCAACAGCAGCACAGGTCCCGTGGCTTACACTGGAGGAAGTGTTGACCAAACACACCATGTGTGGACATTAAAGGCACAACACCCACAACTCAAGTGTAAGCCCGCTTTTCTTCTATTTTCAGATCTCACGACCTTAAAATCAAACAAAAACCCCCGTTTTGTCTCAGGCATTGTAAGCTGTCTGGCACCCCCTTGTGGAACATTAAAGAGTTGCAAGTGTTTTATTCCTCAAAACAAATTACTGACACTAAATACGATTAATACAGAAACAATCAAACATGACCCATTTGACCAGCTCACCTTAAACGGTCAATTCCCCAATTAAACTTTAAAACATGGGCAATCTTTAATCTTATATTAAAACTTTAAATGTTAAAAAGAACAACACTGAAGAAACATGGAAGGGAAGTGAACTCCTTGTCATTGTGACACAGCACACCACTGCAACAACCAAATGTGACCTCTGCTTTAACCCATCACCAAAGTGAACAGTGGGCAGCTTTAAGGGGGAGCAGTGTGTGGGGACGGTGCCATGATCAGAGCACCTCAGTGGTAACTTGGCAGCTGGTGGACTCTGCACAAGTTCAGTGGCCTTCCTGACCCAAGTCCACTTCCTTAACCGTTAAGCCACCACTGCCCCACAAGAGCATTGTCCTTAGTACACATTTTAGACCAAGGCAAAACGTGTGCTAAGAACAACGTGGAGACCTGAGGCACACAGTGAAAATATAGAACTGAATAGATTAAAACCTTACCTTCTTCAAAGAACAAACCTGATGAGTTGGGATTGTAGTGAAATTACCTTTGTGTATCTGGAGTACAGTGAGAGTGAGAAGATAGAGAGAGATGATTTTAGCATTGTACAACAACAATGAATTTGCAGGGGAAAATGGCCCGTAATTCCCTTCTTAAAGCACACTTTGAAACTGGCAAAAAACTATTTAGTGCAAAACATTACCACAAAATATTTGTAAACACCAATGTGGTGTAATAGAGCAGATATTTACAAAGAAAAGAATGAAGCAGAAGACTGTATGGAATGGAAATATGTTTATTTTCATAAAAAATGAAATCAAAGCAGTAAATTGCAAAGCACTAAACTGAAGACATCCCAGTTATCGAATCCAAAAGGTCAAAAATAAAAAGTCAAGACTATACAAAGCAACACTTATAACACAGATGTGGCAGTTATCGCCTCTTCTGGAAGATGTTTCCTCTTCCCATTCCACCACGGCCTCTGCCTCTGGCTGCCACTGTGGAAGTGACAAAATATTCATTAAAATGTTTACTTACAAACATAATGTGATATAAATTTAGTAGGAGAAATATTTGAGATGACTTTGTAGCCTTTTTGTTAACAACAAAATAAACACTTCCTCAAACAAACTTCTGTCTAGAAATAATAAAAGGTAACAATTAAATTGGAAACTTTTATGGGCACAGCATTTGAATCAAGCTAATTGCTTCGTTTTAATGTCAGTATTTCATACATACTATTTCATTATGGTATGTGCTGTGTAACTGCTGAGTGTTCCTTCTCATAAATCATCTTTCAAAACTCTCCAGAAATAAAGAAAACTAAACACAGGTTAAAACCTGCCACTTACCTTGTGCCTTGAGAATGGCAGCTTTGCCCCTTCCTGCACCAGATCCCTGGTTCTTGTTTTTCATACTCTTTAACATAGGGGCGTTCTTTAACATGTCAGGTAAGATGAGGAAGCGAATCTTGCTGCCACGAATATAAACTTGCTCCAGTTGTGCCACCCGGCCATCACGGTATGTGACTGTGATATTGGACATCTGCGGTGATGGAAGAAATGCTCATTAGTCAAACATGTCTCAAACCTGAATATTTATTTTTGGAAATGTTTTTCAATGATAGACTAACCTGGCAGTTCATGTTGTCCTCAGCTTCAATCAGCTTACCCCTGTACACCTCTCCAGTGTTGGTTTCACATGTCACGATATGACCCTCTGCTTCATGCAGAACTTTGATTGGTACACCGATGGACATTTTTACTTGTATTCCTGAAACATGTTATGACGTGTTACAGTGTGCTGCTAAAAACAAGCATGAAAGAACGGTTGACTGAATACATAATTGAAATTTAAAGAACATTTTTAAAAGGAGGAATTGTATCATTGAAAGTGTTCATTCCGACACACTGTGACAAAACAAATGTCAACAGTAACATACATAGTTTATAGGAGTGTCTTTGACATTAACCAAACACAATCACTGATTTTGTAATTCCTACACAAACAGTCAGACAATATCACGTCAGCACCTTGAAAGTTTGACTTCGCAAAACATTTGTTAGGAAAATTTGCACATCGAAAAAAGATGAATCGTTAAAAACGTATACCTCTAACGGACACGCAGTGAGTAATTTTGTTTTAACACTTAAAGCCACAACCTAGAACTGATCAACATTACTCTTTATTATATACATTGAGGGGGACGTTTTTGGAACCTTTGTACTCAAACGTTGTTGTCGAATCGCATAATCGCAGATTGAGATTGCTGAAAATTATTAAATGAATTCATTCATTTGTAATACTTGGCATAATAGTATATTTTAAATTTAATGGGACTAAAACGAATTAAACCAAAGTACAAAACTAAGCCATTGGCTAGCTATATTAGCCATGCTAGCTTGGTTCGATAATTTACGGAAAGGCGGTTACTTAAAGAAAATGATGAATTCAAAATGTTTGATTTAGCTAAAACATAAATAAATAGTTTAAAAATCCAACTTTATTATTTCGATTCCCATTATGTTTTACTTCACTGAGGTATGAACGCCGGGTTCAGGACATAGACGGAGCCATGTTGGCTAGTTGGATGAATGAAGTGCAGCGTATAGCAAAGATAAACATTTCCGTTCAATAAAGTAATGAATAAAGGTATATGGTATTAGTGAACCTCAAAATTATTTACCTGGAACTTGTGCAGAAGACTGTGTTCTGAGCCGCTTTATTCTTTACTCTGCAACGTGCGCACGTCGCTTCAGCGTCCTTTTTTCGAGCCTTTTCCGCCTTCCCACAATGCCGCGACGATAAAGCAAGTGTTTCCGGTACACGAACTGAATTGTGGGTCTTGAAGTTTGAAGTGTTCGAAATAGAATCGTTGATGTTTTAGGCCAGGGGTGTCAAACTCATTTTCACCGGGGGCCACATCAGCAATACAGTTCCCCTTGAAGGGCAAGTAACTGGAAGAATGAATGTACTTTTACTATTATTTATTTTTTACTTCATTCTTCTTTATTTAAAGATAATCTGGCAAAAGATAATCTAATTTAAAAAAAAATAGGTCATTCAGATTCCAATACTAACAGAATAGAATCTAAAAAAATTTTATTTTGAAAACTTAATGATCCTTCGATGCTCAGCACCTTGCTACTGGTCTGTAGTAACAGGTGGTACTGGCGGACCAGTCCCTGAACAAAAAAAGGTTAGGGACCACTGGTATAGATGTAACTACTCCATAACAGACTAATACATGTTTCTGCAATTGATTAATATTTGATTGATTATAAACTTTTTATTACTTAGGTTAAGAAACTCTGCATTGACTTTACGAAATGCTTTTTAAGCTCCCGCGGGCCACACAAAATGGCTTGGCGTGCCGCATTTGGCCCCGGGCCTTAAGTTTGACACTTATGTTTTAGGCTTGTTCACCCGGAAGCATGTGTTTTTTATTTTACTATAGCCTCATTTGGTGCTGTATTCTCAAGGACGTCCTCTCAGCCTATGTCATAGCACATTAAAAAAATATATGGCCCTAAAATTCCAAAGACTGGTCACTGACTTAAAAACACCTCAGTGAGCATACATCCCCATGTTCCCTCACTTGACACCCCTCCCCTCCCCCCAAGGAGGGCATTCAAAAGATACCTTAAATGTTTTTGACCATATTTGAAGTTCATTTCATTGCTCCCATTGCCAACATTTTGCCAGTCTTTGAACCTTACAGGCAGGCCAAGTGGACTGTATCCCTCCTTTGTTTTTGTCAGACAGTTCCAGAACAGGAAAATGGTCAAAAACACAACATCTCTGGTAGAGGTGATAAATCAACATTCATTGTTTTTAAATGAAAACTGTATATAAGCTTGAAAAATACTCAGGTATTATTGTATGGACTTCCTGCAATTGCTTGAAAGTGCACCGGTTTTGCCTAATGCAGGGTTCTCAACGGTGGAAGAGCTTTTAAATGACGAGAGCGAAGGCATAATGGCATAATAAAAGACATCATGAAATGAACCTCCATTTGATTTCCATTGCATTAGGCCCATTGACTGGCGTCAGCAGGTAGGCTGCTCTGTAAACACCTCCTGCACATTAGTCTGCAGGCTGTGTGTTTTGTATGTGTGTCACATCACATGAACACGGACTGATATTTGGATAAGATTTGTTTTGATCAGTTAGGGGCCTACGGACACCAGCGTCTTGTTGTTGAAACAGTGACTAAGGAGTTGCTTGGCAGTTATCAAAGCCACAATATCAACAGTCCTGACGCAGTTTGAAAAATGACTCTGTAATAGATCTAAACCCACTGCAGTGAATACAGCATGTCTCATATTTAATGTGTTCGCACTAATGCTGTTAGGAGAAATGTTTTATTGTCCACTCACAGCACACTGCAGCCATAAGCTGCATTAGTCACAGTAGACTGACGTTGTTGCAAAATACAGGGGAACCGCCATATTCAAATTTAATTGGTTCAGGAAGGCTGTTTGTGAACCTGAAAGTTTTAAAACAGAAACAATTTTCCCATAGGAATCAATGTAAAATGGATTATTCCGTTCCTGGAACCCCGATGATTGCTTTTTCAAACTTTTTCAACAGGATTTTGTGAAAATGTTCATAAATGAAACCAATGAAAATAATTAGATCTGACAAAAATAGATAAACACAACTGAATAAAGAATAAAGCTATAGATAGAAAAGGAAATTTCATTCATCCTTAACATTCTTACAAATTATTGTCTCCCAAATACTTTTCCACTTTTCCACTTACATGTCTCATATTTAATGTGTTCGCACTAATGCTGTTAGGAGAAATGTTTTATTGTCCACTAGCCATAAGCTGCATTAGTCACAGTAGACTGACGTTGTTGCAAAATACAGGGGAACAGCCATATTCAAATTTAAATCATGATTTTCTTAATCATCATATCATCACATTTTGTTAAATATTGTCAAAGCTTGTAATAACTCTAACAAAATGCTTAGGACCATTGTTGATATTATTTTCTTTGTGTTCAAATGAAATGATGACAAATCATGATTTATTACTATTCTGCCTTTTAATTGCCCCCCAGTTCTTCCTAAGATTGTTATTCTGAACTATCCACTTGTTAGGGATAAACAGCTTTACTGGAAGATTGGTGGAGACACGTGCAGGGACAGAAGGTTCTGGAGGTGTGGAGCTGTTGGTCGGTCAGCTTCAGTGAATCTAGTGAAACCTCAAAAATGTGACCTCTGCTTTTAACCCATCACCAAAATGAACAGTGGGCATCTACTTTTAATAAAAAATATTCATATGCAGTGGTCAGCTTGTCAGGTAAAATGGAGAAAAACGGAGAGTTCAAGTGTATTCAAGTGAAGTTCAGGTGTATTCCAATGTTTTTAAATGAATAAACATACAATAATACTGGAGTCTTGAACTTAAATGAGCTGAGGGACACTGCTGCACCTGTCAGTACATTGAAGGGCTACATTAGTGATTACCATAAAAAGAAAATGGTTTTGTCATACTATGAAATATTATCATTCAAACCGCCTGTACTTTTTTATCCGTTATATTATATTTTCACACCGTAATTCCAGACTATTGAGTGCACCTAAATCACCCACTCAATTAAAAAAGAATAAAAAATACATATATAGGCTGTACTTCTCTATACACATTGTGACATGCGATATTTACACAAAAATATTTTTTTCACTTTGAATTAAATAACTGCTTTTTCCAAACAGTGCCTGTAACACGGCTGGTTACGCGTTAGCTCTTTCCTGCTTCAGCGCCCCGACCGTAGTTGGAATGAACAGGGCTGAAGCTAACATTAGCTCCAGGGCTAACTCCTTTACTTTGGTCTTGTCCGCAGCAGAGGTAAACAGAAACAGTGAAGTTGGGGTCTTTATTATCAGCCACTCCGACCACAACAGAACAGAAACAGAGTTTTAACAGCTCCTGTATAACCAACTCACATTTTCTTCCCACGCACATATACGCACACAGCCATTCACAGACAGACGTACGCTACTAGTATAACACACAGTAGCCTACCAGATAAGGCATTGATCGCTAGCGGTATGAACTTTGTTAGCCCGTAAAAATCCAGAAATTAGCCGCATCATTGTTTAAGCTTATAGTCCAGAAATTACAGTAATTGAAAATAAAACTGAAAATACTTTTTAATACCTTTGTAAAATGTGAGGGGTTGGAAGCCCGGAAGCCCTCACAGAAAATGGAATTTGCAGCTGCTCTTGTTTTTTTCATTTGTCGTTGATGTGATTTTGTTTGATGTGTGAATGTTACATGCTTTACTGTAATATTCTGTAAATGTGTGTTATTTAAAATGTCTTTGTCACGAGACTTCTGGAAGCTCTGCAGAGCACTCAGTCTGGTTAGGGGAGAGTGCGTGGACGTTTACGAAAGTGATGGAGCTCTGACTGTCTTTTAACTCAAACTGCTGGTCGATGTTTGTGACTGACTCTGTTCTCTCCTGCACAGAATATCCTGGGATACACAGCAGCTCTGACGTTCCTGCAGGCACGTGTTCCTTTGGTTTGTGACCATTGGGTACACCGCTACTTATATCGGGGTCCAACTCTATTGTCCACAGGCGTGAGGCTTCCGGGGTGTTTTTTGGTGGAGTATGACTTGGATCTGAGTCCAGGATGAAACTATTTACTATTGTACCACATGACACGGCCTCTTTACTGTTACGTGAAGAGGAAGTTCCCATGATGCTGCTGTGGCTGCTTCCCACACCTGTGACACTATTACGAGAAACTCCAATCCTGGGCATATCCCTGCGGCCCAGGATGTTCTGGTACAGGATCCTGCGGAACGTCTGTCGGAACTCCCGAATGCGATAGGCGTAGATGAAGGGATTTACGACGGAGTTAGCATGGGAGAGGATAATGGCAATGTTCATCAACCAAATGTGTGGCCGGTTACAGTCCTGACACAGGTGGTTAAAGCAGTTGATGATGTGCAGTGGCAACCAACAGAAGGCAAACAAACCTACGATGATGGCCAGTGACTTGGCGGCGTGCACTTCCTTCTGCAGGGTGGATGAAGATGAACTGGGAGACGAGGCGGTTTCTGTAGCAGAGGGGGCTTGGGAAATTTTGAGGCAAATTAATCGGAGCTGGCGTCGAGCGGCCATGAAGATGTTGGCATACAGGACCAGCATGACCAACAGAGGTACAAGGACGCAGCCGAAGAAATTGAAGTAGACCATGTAGTCCAAGGTGACCACTCCCTCAAACAGACACTCGGTCATGCCTTCAGGACAGGTCCCGCTGGGGGAGGTTGTGCTGTTTCCACCTGCTGAGAAGAACGTTTATTATTTATGTTTTTAGAACACAAAAATAACAATTGCTGTCAAAATTAAAATGTTATTTGTGTTAATTTCATATGCATAACCAATAATTCCAACATCCGTCCACATCGTTGACAAAGATGTACCATTGCTTTGCTCAGAATTTGTTTGTGGAGTCTTCAACGTCAGTGCAGACGCAGAGCTGAGACAGACCAGCATTTACAATCAAAATATTTAGATTAAAATACACTGTTTAAAGTAAGGCTAAGCCCATAGAGACACAACATGAGGTGACAACAATATCACACCTTAACTACAACCAAGCTCTCACATGATTTGACTCATATGAGCTATATAAGTCACTTAGCAGGCTTTTATTAAACCCTACATCATCCCAATGGTGATCATAGTGTCCCGCTCCTTGGTTGCGCCCCCTACAAATATAAAAAGGCAATACATAGGCGTCTACTCTAGTGGAAACCGACCATCAATCTATAAAAAGCCGGATGGAACGGCTGGGCAGTCACAGGGAAGCTGGGTAAGAAAATTCAATAGAGATGGAGGGCAGTCATTCCAACTCTACTCCATCCTGTTTATACAACGTATGACTTGTTGATGATTGATTGGTTGATTTACCTCTAAATAAGATTTACAAATGTCACCAAGTTTTATTAAAGAATCAATGAACCTCACAACTCATCCACAAACCAGCAGCTGGTGACCTGCCCTACATTCTCTCTGGTCGGTTAATGTAATGAAATCAACCTAACCTACTTTTCCTTGACCTTTGCCTACACATCACAGAAAAATAGAAACTCTAACACGGACATCTGACAGTCTTCTCAGGAAGGCGTAGACAGTTTACCGGAGGTCACCTTTTATACCCTTCACTCAAGGCTGAAAGCACTTAGGAGGCAGTGAGAGCAAACATTTACATTGGCTAAGATGTGTCTCTCACCTGTATTCCAGCCCAGCATTGGAGTGAGGCCAATGCCCACAGAGAGAACCCAGCACAAAGTGATGATGGCCTTTGCCCTCTGCCCCGTCACCAGGCTGGTGTACCTGAAAAGGTTGAGGGGTTGAACATGTCAACGAAACACACACACAGGGTTAGCTTCTTTATCTGGGGTTGGGTCGGCAGGAAAGACAAATATTTGTGGATTTGAATGAGGAGAAAATGGTGACACATTCAAATGTGACTGCATTGTTTATTTAATGAAGGACAGAGAGACCAAGACATAAAAATAGAGTATAAAAGGTCAGCAGGAGCTGATTTATAATGGATATAAATTTAATGTGGAAGAAGACGTGAATGAACACAATGGTTATTGTGTGTTTGTTATTGTCTTAGCACAAAATGGACAGGGTGGTGGCCATTACAGTAGGTTTATATTAGGTTTATTATGCCTTTAGTGATATATTGAATAATATCTGTGTGAAAGAAACATCTGCTACACAGAGAATGAACAAGAAACTTTTTTATGAGGCGCTAGATTGAATCATAAAAATAATTGGCCTATTCTTGCTGCTGGGAAACAAAGTATAAGGGGCTGTGAATCATTACACATATAATTCGACTATTAGATTTTTGTTTTGACTAAGATTAACTTTTAGAGATCATATTTTAGTCAAACCTTTAACTTTTTATGGGCTATTTTATCTTTTAGCCTACCACCAGCTAGCGGAAGTGTTGTTATTTCTTGTTAGCTAGCTAACTTTCTGGACAATTTGAGTTTTCGGAGGGCCTAACATTTATTGTTACGTCTTCTTTTTAAAGTATTTACTGATACATGTATTTATTTCAAAGGTAACTATTTATCTAAATGTTTAGCTGCATTGACTTTTATTGTCTTTTAACATTTTTTTTACTAACTTTATACTGTTTTTTAGATGTTATCTATTTATATTTTATTATAAATGGTTCCTCATTTGGTTTAAATATCAACTTTTTGCCATATTTTGGCCAACTTTTAACACACTAATATTACACTGTTATCTTGTTATTTCTAGACCTAGACTCCAGATTTAAGCAGCAGGATAATAGAAAAATGTATTTGAACACAGGATGATGATAAAACTTTGCACTAAGGTCCACAGGCTATTGAATTAAATACAATTTGTATTTTCTGTCTGTTTTTTTAATGTCTGTCATGTATGATACTTCTCCTCTTAAGTGTGAAGGTGTTACCATGCTCACCTGAGCGGGTTCTTGATAGCAATGTATCGGTCCACAGCGATGGCCAGCAGGCTAAAGATGGAGCTCTGGGTGAGCACGAGGACGAAGCAGGCAATAAAGAGGCATCCATAGAAGTCAGCACAGAAGCCGGTGCTGATACAAAAAAAAGCACATTTCAGGAAAACTTTTTTTCATCTAAAAAACCACTACAGCTAGTGAAAAATGACAATATTTTACATATGATGGACTTGAAATGGCACAAGGCTGAGGTATGATGGGTAACTTGGGGTTAAATAGCTCAACCCAAGGCCTTTAAGTCAGACAAGTCTAATTAAGGCACATCAACCAGATTCATCTGTCCCAGAGTTGTTCCTTCTTGGATTACATTAATTCCTGAAAAAACAGTGATTATGAGGTGTTATAACAGCGATTTGATGTGATGATACCTGACTGTGATGGCGAAGGGAATTGCCAACAGCCCCACAGCGATATCAGCCAACGCCAAGGACACCACAAAGAAGTTGGTGATACTCTGCAGGTTGGAGTTGAGGCAGACGGCCCAGCAGACCAGGATGTTCCCCGCCACAGCCAGGCAGGCGATGACCAACTCCAGGCAGATGTAGACCACCTGGTCATTCTTCAGCATGGTTAGTGTTTCCTCTTCTGTGCTCTCGTTGTGTTTTCATCCCACTCCCTCGGCGTACTGATGTGTTTTTAGATTAAAACAAAAACCTGTGTGCCTCACTGCTGAACGGAAGAGTGTGTGGTAATAGTTTATGTCACTGGGGGTGGCTGGCCAAAAGAGGAAGTTTCCACCACTCGTAATGCTTGACTTCACTGGAGGCTGTTACGGTAACACACTGACATATCGGTATGTGTCTTTATCGTGTGTCTGTCCTCTTCTGTGTCTCTGTAGCTGTGTTCAGCTTAGTCAACTCTGTCACAGTCCAGGAGGAAGCATCTGGAAGCGTTGCCCAATGGCCACCCAATTAAAGCAGTAATCTGAAGAGAAACAGTCTCAGTTAGTACAGTAGATCCTGAACAAACAGATCACAGGTTTCAGCACAGTCACATACACAAACACACATATAGAGGTTGGTAAAGCCATTTATCTCGGGACGACAGGAGGAACATTTAATTTTCCACACAGGGCCAAAGCAGACAATCCAACAATGTATCTTTTATTCCAGGGACATTTCCTGAAACCCCCCCCCACACACCCTTATCATTCCCGCCACTGACACGTTTTCACCCAAAATCACTGATGACTGCACAAAACAAAGCATCTGTAAATTTAAAAGCCTTTGTGCTTGTGCTAAACTATCTGGCCTGCATTTTCCCAGGGTGCTTTGTGGAATTCCACAGTGCTGTAAAGCTGATTACAGAGTACCATTGCAAACAGGGATGCAACCCCAGATAACCTTCACAGAGGTGAGAAGACTGAATGAATTGCAAGTCAAGTGACTCATAAGTGTGAAATAGCTGCATTACAAAAGAGATGGTTTTCAATGTCAGTTAAACATACTGTATAAAAACAAATATTTTACCTTGCATTTGATGTTGTTTTTTTAAACCACAATAGCAGCTATTTCCCAATCTCACCACTTGGCAGTCTGCGGCCAAAGGATTGGGCTCGAATTCTAGAGTTAGTAGGACTATAGTGTGTTAAAAAAGGCTAATTTTAGCGTTTCAAAAATATTTTTACAGGTAAACTTTACCAGAGTCTCTGCAATTCTTTTCTAGAACTCTCTATAGGTGGCTATGTTTGTTATTAAAGATGACTGTTAAACGATTTTGTAGTACTTCTGTTTCATCTGTTTTATGTCATTAGCATGGTTAGCTTAGTTTAGGTTGCTTTTACTAAGCTACCTTTTTTGACATTTTTTATTTCAATCTCACAATAATTAAAGGGTAAATTTTACTTGCTGTGCATGTGTTCAGTCTCTTTTATCTCAAGTATTTGCTAGCTTTTTCCGGCAAGTAATTCGCTATTTCAGTTTTGGTATGACTATTTGCTAGCTTTTTCCGGCAAGTAATACGCTATTTCAGTTTTGGTATGTTTTAGCAACCCTTACAAATCAAATTAAGCTGTCCATGCTATAAATTTTCTGTAAAACAAATGTACCACATTTTTTTGCATTACTCATAGTTTTCTCCATGAAAAACTTGTGTCTACCTTTTTGTAATAGTTATGTTTCATTTTATTTAAATCAAAGATTTTCTAGCTAATGTCAGTTTTTGGTTACTTTTTTGCCATTTCTACATATTTGTGGGTAAATGTTACTTTCAGGGCATGTGTTCTGTCTGCAATATGTCTATGTTAGCTTTAGCTTTTGGCATATTTTTCTTAACTCTCTCTCTTGGCATTGGTCTTCTTCCTTAAGGGCTAGAAATGTTTGCTTGTCAAGTGGTTTGAGTCCACCTGGTCTCAACTGCCTGGTTGAGTTTAGTGGAGAGACAACCTGAGACCTGGTTGGTTCTTTTCTTTCAAAGGGCATTGTGCCATATCTTAGGGCATTTGTCCAAAGCCCTCAGTATTACTTTTGACTTTGATTTGTGTGATGTTGTATAAATTTAAATAAGCCCAATGTAATTCACAGAATAAATTTAAAAAATCTTGTGTTCTGTGAGGAAACATCAATCTGAAAAGATGAGATTCCACCAGGGTGTCCAGTGAGTCATGTTTGATGACATCACGTGATGATTAAATGTGTAGTCAAACAATGAGGGTTTCTATGACGATGCGATCAATAGTGAGATCCTATCAGCCTGACCTATTTCAGGGATCTCCTACATTAGCTTATCTTAGCACAAAAAAGGGAATTTGCAATCCAATTTTGAGTGAGTCATACTGACGCCTGGAAAATTCTAGATACATTTTATGGTACAAGAACCTTTTCCTGTATATTATCGTACTTTATGAGTCCTTTAGAATTGCTAAGATTCTTTCAATCCTGTCAGTAGGAATGAAAAGTATCAACCTGCTGAATTATTACTAAATCGATTAAGTAATAGAACGAGGGTAAACCTAATCTTAAATTGTTATAAGATCCAATCTCAAATAAAAGCTTATGGTGACACTGTGGTATCTCAAGGTCCACTTGGGGACATAAATACATACAAATCTATGCACGTTGGCAATATTCATGTAAATCTGCATAATTGAAACATAGTTCATCCTGCAGCTCAACTTCACTGATCCTCAGTGGCAGCACACTGGACCAAAGTCCCACTTTTCTCCCATTGTTTTACTAAAACCCCACGTCATCCTACAGGAATGTAAAATCAGGGGTTTATTCTGGACTCAAATCTGTGAAGGTTCATCAAGACCCACAGTGATGCAAGAAGCTTTAAAACCTGGACGAAAAAATTGCTTAACAGGGTGATGCAATGTTTCCCCAGCTACGTAAGATAAGACAGACATAGTTAGGTTGTGGGATAGAATCTGCGTGACAATCTAACCCTAACCCTAATGTGTATTTTTTTTCATATATATTCTATATATAATATAATATAATATAATACAATGCAAGCATGAAATACAGTTTTGAAAATCAAAATTCAAAGGTTTTTTTATAATAAAAACAACAATTAAATATTGTTGGTAGTGATTTTAAAATTAAATGTCACGTCTAGATGTTGATGTCATGTGATCATTTATTAATTTTATTTATAAAGCTTTTAATAAACCTAATGGATAAAATCTTTTTTTTTTTACTTTTAGGAATATAAATATATAATTTAATGTGTTGTATAATATGAAAAACAGTTGCCTAATTGTGGCTAATTGTGTTGTGACTGGTAATCTGTGCTGCTGTCAAGTTTTGGAAAACACGTTTTGGTTAGAAGAAAAGAAACTCGAATAGAAAAAAAGAGGGGCTGTCCATTAGTTTTAGAAGATTTATGTGCAGGATTTGCCCAGAGGCTTTGAAGGAAGTGATAAGAAAACAAACATCCTGCAAGAGGGGACATGTCTCTGCAGCTGTCAATCAATGTCGAAGCTCGGCTGCACCATCACAGCGTGAACACAACTCAAACGGAAACACTGCAGTTTTTATTTCGTGGGTAAATGTACGGTGTGTGTGTGCTTTGACTATTGTTGTAGACTCGGGCATCACGATGGAAACATTTTACCACGAAGACGTAAAAAAAAAACACAAAAAAAACAGAAGTTACACAAAGGAACATAACGGACTGTTACACCCAAACTAATTACGGTGTCAACAGATGTCTGACTCATGCTAAAATAGTCCCACAAACATGTCAAAACATAGTTGTTCTTCTCTTACCTCACTGCAGGGGGGATTTTAAAGCCTGTCCACAGAAGAAGAAGAAGAAAAACTGATTCTGTTCACATGCCAAAAACATGTTTCCATCGTCAGTACCTGAAGTGAACATGGCTGAAACTGAAGTTGAAAAAATACCTGAAAAACCGCACGTGTTGCGTTAAAGTTTCAAGGTGCGAACTGAGCACAAAAAAGTGACACACTCTATTCTCTCTCTCTCTCTGTCTCTCTCTCTCTCTCTCTCTCTCTCGCTCCCCCTACCCACCCCTCTATCTCCCTCGCCGTCTGATTGGGGGAGAGCCTGAAGGCTTTAGGCTTCACTTCTCGTAAACAGTGACGTATAAACAAATGGAAATAAATGTGAATTGAATTAAAATAAATGTTGCCGATGCCAATGTAAAACAGGACTGTTTTATGAGACGCACGTTGACCGTAAAACATGTAAATAAATGGTATGGACGTTATCATTTTATATATATATACACACACACAAAATTATACTATATCGAAATACTACATAATAACAGTTAAGATGTATTGCTATATAGAATTGCCTTCTACCATACTGTACTGTACTGTATGCTATGAAATGTCATATTTTACTATGCTATGCAATTTTGTACAATGTTCTACTATGTTATACTATTATACATTATATGCTGTACTCACATATACTATACTGTACTGAACTACACTAGATTATAGATTACTAAATTATGAAATAAAATAATGTGCTATGCTATAGTGCACTACATTAAGGCTGGTGGCAGTGGTTAAGGAAGCGGGCTTGGGTCTGGAAGGTTTCAGGTTCAAGTCCACCAGCTGCCAAGTTACCACTGAGGTGCTCTGATCATGGCACCGTCCCCACACACTGCTCCCCCTAAAAGCTGCCCACTGTTCACTTTGGTGATGGGTTAAAGCAGAGGTCACATTTGGTTGTGTGCAGTGGTGTGCTGTGTCACAATGACAAGGAGTTCACTTTCCTTTCCTTAAACTATAATGCACAATACTGTGGCATACTATGCTATACTAGAACATTGTACACTACATTATACTATACTAAACTATGTGCTAACCTTTTCAGTATACGTATACTGTGCTGTATTATGCTATACTATAAAATGCTACGCCATACTATACTATACTATACTATACTATACTATACTATA